>NC_056709.1:17844111-18144111 GCF_018831695.1 Puntigrus tetrazona | reverse complement strand
GATGAACTGAAACCAGGCCTTCTGGTCAGGCCTGCTGAATGAACAAGGTTACTGATAAGGATTTCGTCTAGGTGGAAATATAACTGCCTTTCCCTCTCCGGGTTTGATCCTGACTATTATTACAGAGCAATCTTGGTGACAGTGGGAGAATGAAACAAATTGGATGTGGAGAGGGGTGTTAAGTACTAAACAATATTAGATAATTACTGACGATTTATGAACTTACGTATGCTTTTTTCAATAAACAGTGCAAAAATTACACTGTTATTTTGTGATCTATAACTTCTCTTCCACACTTTTTCTGTTAAAGATGTTAACAGCAAAATAATGCTTGCTTGACCTGAATTTGAACACTCAGAGCTGAATCTGTAAAACCACAAGTGTAAAAGTAAAACAGAAATCCATATTTAAAGAGTTGGAACATTGCTGTGGACACCAAGGGTAAGTCACACCTGCAAGTTTTAGTGCTCAATTCAGATTTTTGATTTTAAAAAAATGAAGACAAGGATATGAAAGATAGCAGAGTACTGATACATGGCCTTATGCTAGGGCTGCACAATTTACTTGCTAATCTCAACTACAATTACTGATGCCACAATTACATAATTGTCAAAAGCAGCAATTAATCTTAAAATCCACATTCTTTGTGCTTGATGTTTTTTCTTTCTGCATGTTATCTTTCTGGTTGTTAGTATAACATACTACTATGCATATTTTTACTTTTAACTTAAACCAATCTGACATAGTTCAGATTTAAGGTTCAGTACTATAGAAAAGCGATAAAGTTTCACAGTTGTTTGTGGCTTATTTTAATGAAAAATATGCCATTTGGTTGCTTCAAGCAATGGTCTAACCATCATTCAATGTAAATTGTGATAATCGTATTTAATAATCGGAATTAAAATTTCCTTCCTACCTTCAATACCAACATATATAGCTGGTTGTGAGTTTACAGAACAACATCCCAAGTTAAACATGGACACTTACTTTATGTCATCTTCTTTAATTACATTAGGCACGTGGATGTTATGTGTTGGTTCTTCTGAGCTGTATGGTGACCCTTCAGGGGAATCTTCCATGCGTGGCCTTTTAATTGGTATTAATGTAAATGAAGATTCAGATTTGACTGGAAAATCCTCATCGGAGCAGGACACACTAGCACAATGACTCGAAAGAGGCCTCACTTGAATGGCTGTTATTAAAATAACATAAAATTAAAGTCAATGCAGTGAAGCAACACAAAACTGTTAAACCAAGTGAAAATAACTTTTAGGGAAAAATGTTACCTTTACTTCTTCGTTTTGGCTTTTTTTGGGTGAGTACGGCTTGGACCGCAACGCTCTTCAGAATGGGAGCACTACATTGGCAGCCTACCTCACGAGTTATTGGCTGTTGGAAAGATGATACAGAAATGAAGCAACGCAAATACTTTTTATAGCTCTTCTGTTGTTAGAAAACAAAACCCATGATCCACAGACATTGGCTTTAACGTTTACACACCTTAGCGTTACCTTTAAAACCTGTTCGCAGAGACTACTATCCAAACTTTGTTTCCTCTATGGATTATATTGTGAGAAATATTTTTTGTAGAGAGAAAGGGAATATTTAGTTCAAACATTATTCAAAATATCCTGTCGTCTTCGACAGAACAAAAAGTCCTACAGGTTTGGAACGTTATGTGAGTAAATGACAATTAATATTATTATTTATTTTTTTTGCGATGAACTGTCCCTTTAAAATGCAAAAAACTAACACGGTTGGTGGTTCCACACGTAAGTCAGTCTGCCACTTCCGGTCAGAGTAGGCGGTTCTTCGATAGAATAAACTGCGACGTTAACCAGGCAGGTGTAGCTTGTTAACAACTTACCTTCACACTCGGCGCCGGGCCAACGGTGTATATTGTCGGAACAGCCATATCTATCAAGCTAAGAAAATCGGCGAAGCCCATTTCGTACTGCTGTAAATTTGTGAAGCATTCTGGAGCGAAATGCTTCGCACACAAGCGTGAGCTCTCCGATATTCCTCCCTCCTCAAAATGCAAAAACTCGAGCCAGCGGGCTCGCAACCACGGCAGCTTGGGGAAAGGGAACAAGGTTTTGTGCGGATAACAACCCAAAACGCACCTTTTCACCATATCTGTCCGTCTGTTACTACGCTCGTTCAGTGTTCGGCAATCCGACTCTTTTCCGTGGCGCGAACTGGTTCTTTTTTTAACTGGTCATGTTAAAGAATCGGTTCCAAAGATCCGGTTCAAAACGATTCCTGCGTCATGACGCTGCTACGTCACTCAGCAGGGCATAGAAAGAAATGTTTTCGAGGAGGAGATCTCGAGGGTTATATTTTGATTAAATAAATGCAACGTCTAAGTTTCTGAAGTAAACAATACTTACTCGTGTGGGAGGGGATGCGCCTACAGTGTACAGAGTGGGAACCGCCGTGTTCGCTAACGTAAGGTAGCACGTTATCCCAGCAGTAACCATCCCCAAATTGGTAAAGGATTCGTCAGAGAAGTGCCTGTCACAAAGCCGCGAGCTGGCGCAAATGGCCCCTTCTTCGAAATGTATGAACTCCAGCCACTTTTTTCGCAACCAGTTCGTGGTCGGGAAACAAAACAGAGTACGTGTATTTGAACAGCCAAATACACACCGACGAACCATGATTAAAGGAGAGCAGAGGGACAGTTTGGTGGGAGGGGCGTTCTCATTCTAGAGAGCATCTGATTGGACAAAAGCCCGTGTAGTGCTAGATGACTCATCGATGTTTTGTTCCGTTTTGAAGTGAACTCTTAATCGAGGTCTCTGCGGAACAAAAGTGGGCGTTTTTAAACTGCTGGGCGTTTCTCAATCATGCAATCAAAATGATCCCCCTGACCCACCCCTAAATCTACCCTCACTCATTGAGAACCCGTTACCTTCCTGCAGAGGCCTATACTTGGTGAATGGCCTTTTTGGTAGAATTGTATTTCTTTAAACACTGCTGTTCCCTTTCCAGTAGATGGCTGCAAGTTTACAGCTCTTGTCTAGCCCCCAATTCACAACTGTGCGGTAAAGAATTGTTTTCTTACAAACATTTCTGTGTGTTTTTGTAGGACACCACAAACCGGCAGTGTGCAGCCAAACTTCAGCTCTGGGGAAATGAAAACAACACTTTTGTGCAATAAACAAAGGCACAAACAAAAGCCACGACTATAAACAACAACTAGTGACACGAGTGCTACTTTCCCATGCAAATCACCATGCAGTGACTGGATTAGATGAGTCCTTTGTCATGTATAAATGTTACAACGTTCATGAATAACGCTTAAAAGTGGGAGCTCAACCTGATGACATGTATTCGTAATGTGTGAGCACTCAAATGAAATGACTAGGCTTTACATCACATGCCTTAAATGTAACTTTTTTAAACTAGATGAACGAAATGGTCCCAAAAAGCGTAAAAACTACCAGTTTCCACTTTGTAACAATTTTGTGATAGCTATTACTGTTTTGAGCAATGTGCATCATGTATAAATCTATTAATACCTAATCGGTCATGAAATTTCTTAAGGTGAAAGTTTGTAAATAGGGTTTAATATATATATATATATATATATATATATATATATATATATATATATATATATATATATATATATAATGTCATTATTATAATATTCAGAAATCTATTCATATTAAGGCTTTTTAAAAGAGAAATGCAGAAGAGTGATTATTTCAAGATTAAGATTTGGGCATGCTGCTTTAAAAATCAACTGTTTTTAATTCGAAAATGTGTGTGTGTGTGTATATATATATATATATATATATATATATATATATATATATATATATATATATATATATATATATATATATATATATACACACACACCGTGAAGATGCACACCTCGGTACAGTAGATGGCGGTATGCACCTGATCAAATTGGTTGCGATCTGCCATTTAAAATGCACAGAGGGGGTGGATAAAAGGACAAAGGCCAGTTTGGATAGAGATGCTGTTCTGAGATCTTGTGGCAGGACTTGTCAGCTCGAAACTTTGACCATCACATGCATGCAAGAGAAAGGGCAGACGAACATAACGAAGCCCAGAAAGTAGTTGTCTCCCACCGGTGGCTTTTTATACTTAAAAATGCACGGTAACATCACCTTTGTTCTAAATTTATTAATTAAGTTTATTTTGCCCGTAAACGCCGGAATAGTAAAAAATAGCGTTATAATAAAAACGCGCCTCGTGTCATCGGTAACGTTAGTTTGTATGGCGGCTGCTCCAGAATGCATGGTGTAAAGACTCAACACGGGTCAGATTCCTACTTTACTTAATTGTAACACATAACATAAACGACACATACTGTCTGCTCTCAGAACTGAAATTGTATCGACGGTGAAATCTCACGTGCTCACCTGAATCCAAACAAACGCGTTGCACACAGCAGACACTTGCCGAGCTCGTGGAGGAATTGGCCCAGCGTTGATATTTAAAACAATGCGATCGGTAGACCTGGATTTTACAACAGCCCCAAATGTTTAAAGCTGTCCGGTTTGAAATGCTCGCTGCAAACATATTTTCCATGTGTATTGGTAGGCCACTGCAGACCTACCGCATGCGGCCAAACTTCAGCTCTGGTCGCATCGTTTGGGAACGCAAACAAAACTTTTGGTTCGTCGCACTGAAGAAACAAACGCACACGACTGTAATACAATCGACAGCCGTGTTAAACTCTTATATTGTTTATATCTTATTCATAGTACAGCGCAGTGATTGCTTTTCTCATTATTATTTTTTTCATAGACTAACATTATTTTTTTTTTTAGATTGAACTAGATAAAATCAGTAAAAAATACAACAATAAAAAAACTATTTCCAATGCTAGGGGGAAATATGAACAATTTCTTAGGAATACACTGAACAATGCACAAGCTTGTACAACTCTTAATAGCTTTTTGTTTCTTTCAGGGCAATATAGAATCAATATAAAGCTTCACTTCATTTTTAAGTGCTATAAAACGTGGATTTCCCCCAAAGAAATGTACATTTATGGATATGAAATTTGGCCATAAAATAAAATAAAATAAAAAAAAATGACTAACGTTAATTGCCATCGCTATTGTTAATTGTAAGGAACGCCCGAATGAAGTAGATTCGTACCTCGTGACCCCAGCAGCCAATCAGCGCTCCGGATCAACGCACGCACCTCGTACTCTGTGACGTTGCTTCGACTTCTTTCAAACCGGAAGAACGATATTGCTGTTGCAAAATACAAAATAACCTCTTTTCACTTGAGTAATGTGCACGCTGTATATGTTAACAAAAAAAAATTATGAGTCTATATGTGGGTATTAGACAAATGAAAATTGGTCTGTGTCCTATGGTATAGGAAAAAAACACAAATAACGAAGGAAATATATCTTCATTTTTAGAGTAACAAATAGCATGACATCTACAAAGTTTTTATTATTATTATTACTTATTATTACTTATTATTATTAATTTTTCATTCACACCATAGGAGTCAGGAAAATAATACGGCGACTACCCGAGTGTGGAAGTTCGCCACTGAATTAAAAATAAATAAAAAATTATTTCACTATTCTTGCAATATTAAGTCAATGGGTTTATCAGAACAAACAATGTGAGCAATATAAAATAGTGCAAAAGAAATAGTTGGATATACTGTATGATATGTATGTATAAGTTATATGTGTACAAAACAAAATAACACACTATGGTACAACAGAGTAAGCTGAGTAAGCTTTACAGTAATAGATTGCTGGCATTACCCATATCTGATGTGAACTGACCTCTCCTGATGCTCAGAGCTGTATCCTCTTTGATTCTGTGTTCTATAAGCATTAGCAGACAGCAAGTGAATGAACGGCATTGAATTAGATTTTTTTAAACATTACAAATCTTACCAACGTTTGAGCATGCAGCGTACAATCACAATGACTACTGATATAAAAAACTCTTTCTGAATATCTATCTTTATTGGTGCATGACGTTGGTTCCAACTCCTTCACTAAGGCTGACTCACCGGCCCAGAAAAGTGTGTAGTGATTTGGTTATGTAATCTGTGTGGCATGTTAACGTCTTCATCATTACACACATTTGTCACTATCAACAATTTAGCATTTTAGAAATATATATATATATATATCATATATATATATATATATATATATATATATATATATATATATATATATATATATATATATATATATATATATATATATATATATATATATATATATATATATATTGATTTAAATCTGGTTTAAATGAAAGTAATTTTTATTTTCACAATTTTGTCTTGTAGTGAGATTTGGACACATATTCAGTCACACCATTTTGTATTTTTAAAACAGCGTGTTTATTTATTTAAATTATTAAATTATTATTCATTTAATTATATATATATATATATATATATATATATATATATATATATATATATATATATATATATATATATATTGTTGCTATAAGAAACAGATTGGAAGCACTGAGACTCAAGAGTGATATATATATATATATATATATATATATATATATATATATATATATATATATATATATATAAACCTTTGACCTGTAGCAACAAAATGGATTCTTTCATCTACACGTCACTGATCTGAGGAGGGATGTGAGGGTGTTTTGTCTGTAATGTGTTCAGCTGTTCATAGTGCTCATGGTCAGAAAGAGGTTTTCTGACACTGACTGCAGTGCTAATAATATATAATGATAAGAGAGAGAGAGAGGGGGGATGGGGTTACACTGAGCTCGTAACAAGGGTATAAAAGGGCCAGGACGAAAAGAAGACAAAGTACACAAGGCGCCAACTTGTCCAGAAACCAGACCTGCAAACATACATAATGTCTCAGGTATGAAGATTTATCTATTCAGTGAGCAGATTAGAAATAAAAGTATGTGTAGCGGTTCAAGTATTGCTGGCATTTCTCTTTTGAAATGATATTTTCATCAGCCAGAGATTAAGAAGAAGAAGAGGCCAGTTGTAAAGGAGGAGGACCTGAAAGGAGCCCGCGGCAAACTTGGTCTGAAGGGAGAGGTCAAGAGCAAAACATATGAGGTCATGGTTGAGTGTGGTAAGTTTGTCATATTTAGACCGCAAATCAACAGATTAGCTATTATAGTTCAATTTAGAACAGGGATTTTCTGTCTTTGGTCATAATACAAAAATTAGATGACTTAAGAAACCTTCTATGACATGTTCTAATACTGCAATATTGTAGAATACAATAAAATAGTAGTAGTGCAGTTATTAGATACTATAGAATAGTATTGTATGTAATGAGTTATCAGGGTCCCTGTTGGTTTTTAAAGGTCAATTTAAGACCATTTTAATACCAAGTAAACAAAATCAACATGAGTATGTTTTGTTAATTTAATGACAAACTAGAACATATAAAAATAACTTTCATCATGGAAAAAAGTGATGTTCCCCCTAAGGATTTTAGTCTTGTGTTTTTCAAGCTAGTGACAAGAAATATTAAGCCATTAATCCAAGTTTATTTTGATTATTTTTTAACATTCATGATTTAAATAAGAACAAATATCTGCCATTGGGCTCATAAAAATACACTTTTTCTAGCAGGAAAAAATGTTTCTACCTACAAAAATACTGTTGTGTTTTTGTCTGTTGTGTAGAACGCATGGGGAAGGTGGCGCCGTCTGTTTTCAGTGGAGCTCGATCTGGACGCGAGACAGTGCTTGAGAAACCCAAGACTCCATCAGGAAGCGTGTTTGGCAAATGAGTGCAGAATGGACAAATGGACTCTCGGTTTTAAATGTATGTCCATGAGCACACAGAGTTCTGTTTTGGCATCCACATCATGAATTAAATTATAATTTAGATAATTACGTTGCATATTTGTATGTGTAATTAAGTATGTGTAATTTTTTTATACTGTTTGTTGTTGCTAAACATGATGCACTTAAAAAAAAAACTTGTTTCTAGTATCACGTTTTCTATAATAATAAATTTCTAAAAGTGTCTCTGAGTCATCAGGTTTGGTTTCTCCGTTGAAAATCCTATAAGGATGGCGGTTTAGAACATTCTTGAGATGTTTTAACATCACCGGTAAAGCGACTCCTACAATTGCATGGTGTTTTGTCAGGGATATTGGATATCAGCTTACAAAGTGAAAAACATGTAAGTCCAGCTGTAAATTAATTTCATGTTTTTCTGAATTTAATAAATGAAAATCTTCATAGTCTGTGTGTAATTGTTGTCATTTACCCACTAGTCACATTCACTGAATGCTACACAACTAAAAATCTAAGGTTTTCTCATTTTAAACCAATAAATTACCTAAATTATATTGCTTTTACGAAAAACAAAGCATACTGTACAATTACGGTACATCCTTTTCAACAGATGCATCCTGGGTGCTTTATAACGGTTTTGAAGCACAAACATTCAATGACACGGTTTTGCATTTTTAAAACAGCGTGTTTATTCATTTCATTTTAAAAAATTAAAAATAAAACTAAAAAGGACTATTTCATTGTCGCTATAAGAAACAGTACGGAAGCACTGAGAGTCTTTGAGCATTTCTAGCTCTTCAAGTATGTTCGTTCTGTTCATACACCAGGGGACTGTGCCTCTTTGAGGGCATAGGGGCCGACTCGGTTCCTCGGCCCATACGATCAAACTCCAGATCCTCTCCAACGAATCCATCTTTTCCTTCATTCAGCAACAACTGCAGTGAAGTCCAAACAGCAGCAAACGGTTTCGAGTGGGGAAAAGTGAAGCGATGAGCACAAGAAATGAATCGAGTTAGAGATGCACGTAAGAGGAAGAGCAAGACGACAGTAGAAGAGACTCAAAGAAATAAAAGAAAGTTAGGAGGGAAAAGAGCAGTTGCTATGGTATTAAAAACGAGGAGAAAGATCTACATCCAGTGCATGTTAAAACCACTCCAGTCAATTCAATGCAATGCAACACTCAGGAAATTGCATAAATGTACATCCTAAAGATAATTACGAGAACAATGAACAACACAGCTTGCATCATTTCCAACAACAAATAAAAGGAAACTCAGCAATACAATATGTTGACGGAAAAAGATCAAAATGTAAACAAATTCACTCCTTCGGTGAAACAAAGAGAAAAAGTGGTTGTAGGATTTGTCTGTGTCCTCCACTCTTGTGCCGTGTCCCTTCATACTAAGTGCAACTGAGGCAGTGTTAGTCTCTATCTTTGAATCAAAAATTCCCGCCCTCCAGTCCCTTCATGAAACGACAACCACAGCGCCCCTGCAGGTCATCTGGGGTGCAGCAGAAACCGGTCCAGGTACTGCGACATGGCTTCCCAATTCCGCCACAGAAAAGCCAAGATTACCACAAGGAGCAATGTGGAAAGTGTACGGCTACGTGTTTTCATCAGCGGAACTACACAGTTTGCGACCGTCGAGACGAATACTAGGAGCACCGCCATGACGGCCAGCAGCACGTTGATGAGTTTGCCAAGTAAAGTGCGTGCTGTGGCATTTTCCAAACCTTCCAACTGAACCACTTGCTGTTGCTGCTGTTGAAGCTCCATCTTAGAGATGCGCGTCTGACAGGCCTCTAGCGCCTCCTACAGGAAGGGAGAGAAAATGGTGTTACGAGTAAAGTCGCCTTGTCTCAATCTTACAAAACAACACACCTGACATCTCCGATTTCAATTGGAGATTCAATTTTATTTTATTATTGTAAAATCTGTGGTTAAAAATCATTAAACTTACATATGTTGTAATTCTTAAATATTTATTTATGCCCCGGAATGTCTTCCTTTCAGATGCATTGGTGGTGGTTTTGTTTTGTGTGGATATTTTAACACATTCGTTATATTTATTCATTATCAACATAGAAAAAGGGTAACAGCTGCTACTGACAGCTAAGCAATCCTTCTGAGACATGAAGTGACATGCAGCTGATCCACAACTTCTATTTCAGATAATACGAGTACAACATTAACATTTGTGCTTTATCATATCATTAAGAATAAGCCCTCAAAGAGGACTCTGAGTGAGGCACATGGATTTCATTATGAAAACTGAATTAGAAGACTAAATGTTTTCCATCAGATCGATACAAAATAGCTTTATAACAGCTAATGTTCTTTCCCATCAGAAAACTCAGCATTAACATCCTCTTGTTTCGCTTAAAGGTTCATATACCCAATTTTTATTTTTTTTTGGGATATTTGTCATAGATGGGTTAACTGCAAGAGCAGTGATTGGAAGAGTACCACAAATATATTATTTGCTCAAACAGCTAAAGAAAAACACCATAGTGTGTTTAAAAATGAAAAATAAAGAGAGAGCAATGCTAAATTTACCATCCCTCTCATAGACACTGTTTTAGAAAAACCCTAATTTGATGCAAATACAAAAAAACCTAAATATCAAAAAAAACTTGAGTTGTTTTTTTTTTATAAAATTACAAATATTTTTTATTTTGGCCCTTATCAGGTTTGCGTTTTAAATTCTTTGACCCCTCTCACTAAAAATAAATCGTGTCCTTGTTTAGAAATGATCGAACTGAAATGAAAACTGAGAATTAAAAAATAAAAACAAATTTAAACTTGATTTTAACAGTGTATTATAGTATCTAAAAGAGAACAAAATAACAGTATTGTTGGACGTGAGCACCTGTATGTCTCTGGCTCGTTCATTAGACTGGTATGCAATTTTCTCCTCCATGCTGGCTAGCTCCTGCTTCAAGTTGTGAATCTCATTTTGATGCAGTTCTGTTAAATCATTCAACTGCTCCTCTAGGCGTTCACACCTAACACAAGAACATAGAAAATGAGATAAAGCAGCAAAATAAAATGCCAGACAACTAGAACATTATCGTCCTCTCCAGAGCCTTCTCAACTAGCATGCTGTTTGACTGTGAACCTTCGATATCTATACAAACCTACACAGAACACACAGCAGTGCCAGAAGAATCAGTTTCTATAGTAACATGTACCTGTATCTCTCTTCTTGCAGGGCCTGCATGATTTCTGTGTAGTCTCTCTGATAGTGACTCTTCAGGTTTTCAAAGGATTCTTCTAGTCGATTCTGGTTGTCCTTCAGTTCCTGAATCTCATGCAGCAGTGCATCAAAGCCTGAACTCTGGCCATGCTCCAATGTATTACCCTTTGAGCTCGGAGGGCCCCCAGGTGCCCCCGTGGTGCTATTTGCTCCTGCCGACCCTGACGTAGCACTGGAGCAATCATCCTCACTGCCGTATTTTGGGCTGGATTGCAGCTGCCCAGGTCCTGGAGTCCTTGTGCCTGCTGTCCGTGTACTTGTTACAGGCTCATCAGGCCCTTGTTGTTCATCCAGAGAGTCTTTTAGAGCAGAGATGTTGTCTGCACTTCCAAACTTGTTGCGGATGAGAGAGGCAAACTCACGAGGTTTAGACACGACTGCTCCCGCAGCAGAGTGCGTTGCCTGAGAGATACTAGAGAGGCCACCGGT
Source organism: Puntigrus tetrazona (assembly GCF_018831695.1). Taxonomy (NCBI): domain Eukaryota; kingdom Metazoa; phylum Chordata; class Actinopteri; order Cypriniformes; family Cyprinidae; genus Puntigrus; species Puntigrus tetrazona. Next base: position 18,132,643 of record NC_056709.1, on the reverse strand, counting down.
TACCTGAGACAGACAAATTATGCAGTCAAATACATTTGACAGTGACACCAAGTTATGAGCCTCTGATCTGCATGGGCTCTGTGGGTGACTGATGCTTTTATTTTAGGGCTAAAATCTGGTCAAACGTGCCTGTAAAAAAAAAATCACTATCAGGGTAAGAGTGATACTAAAGCTCTGTTCCAAAAGCTAGTAAGCCGCCTACCCAGACAGCATTTTAAGGCACCATAGGCACGCTTCCAAAACGCAGGCTGTTCTAAAAGGTAGGTAGCAACATTACAAAAGGCTACACTGAATTCTTCTCATAGAAGGCAGTAACAGAATGTAATGTGAAAGGGAAAGCTCAGAGGACAAAATCCATTCAGCATCTCAGACCACAGACAGGTTGATTTTGCCCAATACAATAACAAGAAGAAGAAGAAGAAGAAGATGATCACATAAAAAAAAAATGTAACTTAAAATGTTTCACATACTTTTTTGAAAAAAAGAAAACTTGTTGATTACCTTGCATGAGTCACATGTGCACACACACCTTCCTAAAATAGCATGCCCAATCTCTACTATCTGCAATGACATTTTGTTTATTCAATATGCATATACATTTGTTGTATCTAATGATATTCTATTTACATTAGGATACTGCCTTAAGGCTGAAAAACACTTTATAACCAGTAAGAACAAATTTTTAAAACAATAGGCACCATACACTTGCTGACATTGGGCATGATACACTAAACCACTGAGTATCACATAAACTACCAGACTTTGAAATTGTTCCTAACACTACAAACTCTCAAAGCAAATGTGCCTTGTTGCTAGGATACGCATGAGAAATAAAAACAGAATGTATTCTAAAATCAGTTCAAAATATCAAACATGTATGACTTCCTCAGGAATCTAAACTAAACAAACTGGGAGTCTGGTTCCATCATACACTACCCAATTTGTTTGTGGAAATCTGCCAAATCTGACTGTCCAAAATCTGAATACAAAAAAAAAGAGCTGGAATTTGGGCAAAAGTCATGTAGTGTATTCCAACCTTCAGCAGGCAGAAAGAGGTGGTGACATTGTGATCCTTGTGGTTCCATTACTTAAGAAAAACTATTACTTGAAGATCCAAATGTGGCTCATTGAAAAAGTGCATGATTGGTTTAAATTAAAGTCCAGTTTGAATTAAAATATTTTAGCAAACATCTACTTAAACCACACACAACCTCCAATGTACAAAAATGTAAAGAGAGTAGACAGTCTTTACCTTGGCACCAACATCCTTTAAACCCTGGTGCATGTCTCGCAGGACATCTTTGGGCTGCCGTGGTATTCCATTGTGTTCCACCTCTCTGAGCTTGCGGTGGTAATGCTCTAGCTTCCTCTGCAGCTGCTGGATGGTCTGCGCAGACTTCTGGTTCTTCTTCTCGAACACTTGCTTGATGCGAGCGCTCTGCTGTTTGTCTGCATTGTTGGCCAGCTTCAGGTATTCAGCTACATTGTCGTCTCTTGCCGTTTGTTCGATTTTGATCTGCTCTGTGAGTTTGAGGATCTTCTGCTGTAGCTGAGCGATGGCCTGCTTGGTGCGCTGAGGGTCTGGAGTTCCATCCACCGAATCCACACCGTACTGACCGCCGTCTGAGCTGGTTGACAGAGCATTGGGAGACACGGCAGGACCTGACACCTCCAAACGGTCTTGCTATAAAGAGAAGAATAAGATTTAGTGCTGTGCAGATAAAAATCATATAGTTCATGTCACTGCATTGATAATTTATATTAGAGATGTCCATCCTAACCTCTGATTCAGAAAAAAGGACAATGACAAATTAATGTAAACTGAATTCTATTAAATATAACATTACATTATAATGGTTTATTGTCTAATTTGACTAGTAGCATTTAAATGAATTTTAGCGTTATCTTTTTAATATAAACAAAAGAAAATTTTAATATCAACCCACTAAACTTATAGAAGCACAAAAATAATTATAGGTCATAATTTTAGCAATTTTTTACAGTTTACCAAATAAAGAAGGTTATCAAAATATGCACAGTTCTTGTAATGGACAGAAGTGCCACAAAGTTTCATTCAATTCAATGATGTTATTGTTACTTCCTGCAATGGATTCAGCCATGACTGTGACTCAGCCTTAAAAAAGGTTAATGACAAATAAATTATTAACTTAGCAATAAAATAAAAAAAAACTATTATTTTAATTTTATACTATTTTCCTACAACAACAGGATAAATAGAAATAAATTACCAATAATGACGGTTCACTTTCATTGCAGTCCATCTTGAAAAATTTTCACATCTGAACTATGTGAGTGACTATACCGGTCTCCAGTGACGTTGACAGTTTGGACCTCTGTACTATGACATAGCCCTCAAATTCTGAGATAATGCACACCATTCACTGATAAAAAAAATGGCACACTGCACCACTTCATCAACTGAAGATGGCGGCAATGGAACCAACATTAAAGAAAGAATGTAACATTTGTTAAATTCTTGTTGCTTTTTTCTGTATGAATAATACACTGTTTAAAGTAAGATTTGGTCTTGTTAAATTCTTAGCACAACCTTGCAAATTCAATGAACTCTGTCCCTCCAACCATTGACAGACGAGTCGAAACCAGATTATCAGTGATATGGCCTTCACTGATTATAGATAAAGAGCTATGGATGATCTAAGCATCCATGACAGTCATTATAAACTGGATAAAAGTCCCACCAGCATTGTTCGACCATGAATAAAGAAATTATTATTGCCAATACGTTGAGGTGTTTACGGCAAATATCAAGTTTCCCTATTGCAGACACATGGGTAGATGTGGACACACATGCAGTGGAAAACTAGGTGAACTGATCATGTGGCTAACAGCCCATTTGACCCGGACAATCTGTAAAGGCATTACAACTGACTTTTGGTGCTTTTTTCACACCTAACTAACCATCAAAGGATTTTCTCCCCGTTTATCTGAGAAGCACAGTTCTGTTTGATTAACAAAGGTGTTAAAGCCTCTTACAGAGCTGAGCTAACTCTGTGACAAAATACGTTGACCTCAAGTTTAACTGACAACAAAACTAAGCTTTAAATACAAAACTGTAATCACAGACAGGAACTAGCCGATGGACAAAGCCGATGGAGCATTTTTCAACTTAGAAACAAAAAATAAATAAACAGCATACCATACTCAGCTAAAACCATCGTAAACTCCATTTACGAAGCTAGCCAGGCTGAAACGGTGGTCTGAAATAAACTAGAAGGCTTATGCTTGGACACTCCCCTGAAAGGGGAATGTTCTGGATGGTGCTGCTAAGTTCTCTAGCAACAGGTGAGTCAAATCACTTTGGCAGTCACCCAGACCCTTTAGTCTATCTGGTAGAAATGCTTAGCTGGTGAAACAGGCATGCTTAAAAGCATAGTACTATGTGAGCATAATTACCCCCGAGAGACTTAATAGAGTAGTCTTGGACAACATTTCTCCAGGTAAATAAATTCTGAATGCTATTTTGAGTGAGCAGCAGGAAAAAGCATCTAGTAATGGGGAAAGGCCAAGCAGACGAGTAACTGGTTTTGCAACTCTCCGAACTGCGGTTCTAAATAAAGTTGCTACACCTGTCATGCAAGAGCAAACTTAACCTTGACTGTATCCTTGAGGACACAGGAAAGCAAACAGTTACCCTGATCCCACATCCTGGTTGGGGAAAAAAGCACAAAGGCTATCATTTTGACATTATGCTCAATGCTGCCTACAGAAGTGCTCTGAACTGAAGTGCATCCAAAGACCTGGCTAAATATAGTAGGGCTTAAGAACATAGTGACCTGCCACACAAGCTTCCTGACCTGTGAATGCTGTCAACTCATCCATCCATCCTGGAGGCTTCTTTCAGACACACACAGCAGGCAACAGATTGCCATCTGCCCGGATTGCTGTTAAATTCAAATCTAACTTCCCATTACTTTCAAACAATGTACTATCACTGCCTATGGAAAACTGATCAAGTTTTCCTTTGCAAAATGATCTACTACATGCAAGGCATGCTGGAATACTTTGTAAAACTCAACTTCAATAACTTATTTTCTGTATGCTTGGTCAGCCAGAAGTTCAGGGCCGCATTTTCCACCAAAGCCTAAACAGACTGTAGAGACATTTTAAACTATTACTTTTTTATTACCATTTAAAAATTTTAAACTCCTCATTTAAAAATGTATGACTTTTACAGTATTTCATATTTACTTAAAATATTTTCTAACAGATTAATAGAATTCAAGTTATATTTTATGTTGAATACTTTTATTAAATTATTTTTAAGAAGTTTAAGAAGATTTTAAATTTAATATATGCTCAAGAAGGTTATTTAAATTCAGGTATCATTATACAGGAATTTTAAAGAAATACTTTAATGGAAAACAAAGGCTTTGTCCGAAAGCCTTGGCAGCTGACTTGCTTGCCTTCATAATTTGATCAGAAGAAGGAACCTCCGGAGACAGGAAGTGAAGCAGAATTTGTATTCAGACATGCCTCGATGCCTTGCTGCATTGGAATGCTGCCTCCAAAGGAAGCAAATGAAAGCTTTTTGACGCAGCCGAAGACATTCATAGCAAAAACTGTACAGATTGGTTTGCAATTTTAAATCAGTGTTACCCAGTAAGGTCATTTTACCTAACTGACAAGATTTTTTTTTATTGTCCAACATCAATTTCCTGTCCATGAAACTTTGGGAAATTGCAGCTTGGCACCAACAATGACCATCACAGTGCAGTCATGAAAGAAATCATCTTGACAAACCTGTGCCGTCCATGTGGCACTTACCCGATCAGCCTCCTCGGTTGAGTGGTACCCCGAGGTCAGCAACATGTCTGCCAAAGCTGGGCTGCTGGGTGTATCGGTGGTGGAGGAGGAGCGTGGCCGTCCCGCCTGCAGCAAGGTCTCCTGGGTACTGCGCCTGTGGATCTGGGGGCTGCCTTTCTGGGGGGGCTCCCCTCCCCCCCCTGCCTTGCTGCGGCGGCTCTGCAGACTGGTCCCTCTCTTCATCATGGGGGGGCCTCGAATCTGCTGCAGCACACGGCTCAGAGCTGCAGGGGGGGCCGAAGCGTGGAGGTCAGAGTTAGGGGCGGCGACCGCCACGACAGGCGCTTCCCCCAACTCTGGCCCTGCTTCTGGGGGCTCAGGGATGGGGCCTGTGGAGGAAGAGGCGTAGTCGTGTGGCGAGACGGACGAGCGTCTGCGCTGGGGTTGGAAGAAGTGCTTCAGGCCATGGCCCAGCGCGCCCATGTTCTCCAAGGCATTGTGGGTAATTTTGGACAGGCCATGATCAGGCTCGGATGCCCTTCTGCTCACCTCCCGCTCTGCTCGACCCCCAGAGTCTGGCTCCTCCGCCCCAGGCTGCTCGGTACCACCCTGGTCCATCAGGAGGCGCCAGTCTCACTCAGAGGGTCAGCAAAGGGGTGGGGTCTAGCTAAGCCCCGCCTCCACCAGCCCTCTGATAGGCAGTTTCAAAAGCCAGGAAGCAGAGCGTGGCAGCAGTCAGGTGGACTCTGAGAGCGTACATGCATCTGTGGTTTGGCGCAAAGTCATGCTCGTCTACCACAGAAGGAAAATAAAATGGATTATGTCATGCAGCTGTGAGCGATGGAACACAAGCAACAACTACATAAGCTCAAATCACAACAGCAGCATTGCATTGGTTGGCTTAGAGACAAAAAGTTGCAGCTGACATTTTTTTCCCAGCTTTAGCCTCTTGCAGATGAATTGCGTATTCATTCCCAATCATGTCTTGTCAATCTATTAACGAGAGTGATGGCAGAGGTCATGGATTAAATAAACCACGCCTTGAGAGTTCTGAGCCAACCAACTAAAACTACATTAGCAATATCACTATTGACAAACTACTAGCAGTCTACAGCCATGGGTGTTGCGAAGCGAATGAGGTGTGACAGAACTACAAAGAAAACATGAGGATCCTAATTTCTGAAATGCTCAAAGGGTCTTGGGGTCAAATAATATTAGAACACTTCTACAGCAACACGTAGTATTTTACACAATTTTAGACCCTTTAATGGAAACCATTGCAGAAATTTATTGAATCATTATCAAAATCCCTTGAGGACAAGGTCAGAAGCATGAATGCCAGTAGGGCTGCACAATTTAAGGGGAATTAATTAATAAATATGGCTATAAAATAATTATTGGTGTTATTATTAGTATCACACATGATGAATAAAAACAAAATACGTAATGGGCTATTATTATTTAAATAATTCACTGTAAAATGAAAAAAAAAAACCTACACTACACCTACAGCTACAAAATTACACTACTAATATTTATCACACTAAGCCGTAAGAATATTATTTAATTTAATTGTGCAGCCCTTACATACAGCTTGGGTGAGTAGAGGTGATAAGTTATGGGTTTAGCATTGTTTAACACAAAAGTGAACTGGTGACAAAACCTCAGTGGAGCCGAGGCGATTCTACAACCCCAGGTGGCATAGCAACAAATCGTTTGTCCATCAAGCACAACCCTTCTAAATGTTCGGCTTGTTTGTTTTGGACACGCTCAAATTAGTTTAGACTGATATAAAACTGTATACAGAACAATATCACATCAGATCTCAAAAGACAAATATGATATAAAGTAACATAATGACAAAGTAAATCACATCTCCTACCATTAGTCCAGCCTGGCTTCCACTGGCTCACAGTTCAGGGTTGACTGTGGAGAAAAATGGTTGTCAGATGAGACTCAACTTATTATGACACACAAATGATAGATGATAGTCATTTACTTCAATGGTACAGATTCACACAGTGACAACAGGGTGTGTTCATATTTGGATTATGATGCATGATTTTGGCAGCTGTAGTCGAGTCATTTCCGGGAACATTTACATTACATTGATTACATCATTAGATGACAGTGCATCACAGCATAAATAATCTTTTTATTTTCTTGATCAAATTTGCAGCACAAATTTCCACAAACTTCCTTGGACAAACTAAAAACAAAAACATTAAAATAAACTTTTTTTTTTTTTTCCAAAAATCCAATCTTCAGGTGTGTTGAATCAAGATGTGTTGAGTTTGATGGTGAAACTCAGGCTTAAGACGGGCCTCGATGGAGAGAATAACAGCCAACTGTAATCCTCTTTATTCAGCTTACTTTAACACACATGAACCTTCTTACTACCACAAGTGCCCCAAGTTCAACAGCTACTGCCCAGATCAGCTTTTGTTTCATTTCCCATTTGGATTCCAATAATTTTGTCAATAGTCTGGAAATGTATCCAGCTGCTCTTTCCTTATCCTTGGTTCCGGATGTATTTTTCCAATAAGCAAAAAGTTAAAGGTCTATGTTAAAGCAATATGAATCATGAACCGAGCTGTCCAGCTACAAAGTAAATTGCAAAAAAAGTATTTCAAGTTTAACAAAAGTTACAAAACATCAACAAACAACCTTGTAGCTCACCTCAAAGCAGAGCTGTCTTTCAAGGTTTATAAGTTACTGTTCAACAACAATTCCCCTATGGAGAAAACGAATGGCATTTTTACTTCTGGAACCTGAGAGTTGCACTCTATAAAGAATCCTAAACTATGAATTGACTTCAAAATTAAATTACATGCATTAAAAACTGAAAATCAATTGAATTTCATAGCTAAATTCCACTGTAGCACATTGCACCAGTGGTTTACAGTACTTCATGAATGTCAAGCTCCTCATCTTGAGTATTCTGGGAAATATTCAAATGATTCTTCTTACCCTTTGCAAACAGTACCGCCAAAATCATCTTGCGAACTTAAATCCCAACCACACCAAGATCAACCATCCATGGTCAAACAGAAAATGAGAGACATGTCATCAATCCAGACTTAAATAAAGTCCTACACATAGTTAAGCAGGAAACAAACCCACACCTAGTTTAGCAGTAAACAAACCCTGACCTTAATTAGTTTAGAAACACAGTATCCTCCAGATGTGGGAGTGGCACGATAGCAAGGTGACACATGCAGTGAATGAACATTTGTGTCTGTGAAGCTTTACCCCGAGAAGAGTGTTGATGTGTCTGTGTCCTACATGCATAATTAAACGAACGAGTGACAGAGTGACGCACATGCCTGGCACAGCTATTCTATAACACAATCATATTCAACACAACAGCAGTTTAACAGACCCTGCACACACCCAAGAACACCCTGGGGTGCTGTCACACCAGTTCTATCAGCCCAAAAAATGAATGTAATGACAGTACCTTCAGAGACCTGTGTGAGCAACATTCTTGTCACCAGTCTGCTCTAGTAGTTTAGTGTTGATATTTAACTTTTCCTCATCTCAAAATTACAAAAAGCCAATAGTGGCATATGTGTCATGTCCATGTGTTCAAATTACATTGTGAAAAAGTGCTTTTTGGACTTACCAAAGCTGGCTGTTTTTTTTGTGTTGACAGAAAAATATTTTTGCATGCATTCATTTAACACATTATTCAAAGCTACTTTCATGGTATACCTTTAATGTTTCCCTGAATTCCAATCCATGACCTTGCTGTTGCTAGTGCCATGCTCTACCAGGCAGCTGAGCTACATGAGCTCAGTTTGATTCGCGATTCATTGCATTTGATTCACAAGCTAATTTTGTAAATTCAGTTTGATCGCACAAGCACCTGGATTTGGTAAATTGACTATTTTTAATATGACACATCATCTTAATAACACCGTAACACACCAATCACAGCAGGCTGCTCAAGAAAAAGAGTGAGATGCTACACGATGACCAAAGATGTGTATGGCTATAGAAACAGAGGATACATTTCAAGACATATTTTCAAACGTTCTTTTTTAGGTTAACTATCCCTTTATGAAGTACTACTTGTCTTGTTGGAAAACTAGTTGACTCGTGAACTAGGCCTAATATATGAAGAATTTAGACTGCAGCCTTCTGCCTATTAGACAGATATTCAGCGGAATATTTGTGTAATATTGTGTAGACTCACTTTGAAAACATTTCTGACAATGTGAATTAGCTATAACACAGCAAGTCACAGGGCCGCTGAAAGTCAAAACCTGAGGCCATGCTGGATGAACATCCTTATTTTTTCACCCTGAAACAATTTATCAAAATAATTTAAAAAATACAACACACTGTAGCATTTGAACAGATCATCGATGCTTAATTATTTAAAAGTCATATTTCAAGATGGATGAAGCGCATCTGCAGAATTTGTAACCAGTCTGTCTTGAAAACAAATGAATCATTACACCCCTACACCTTCGAAAGCACTGTATTTTCTGTGACTGAAATAGGTCAGCTTATTCTCTCCATCACTCTCTCCCCCCAGTCCCATTCTCAGTCCCAAGGTCACATCACTGTCTGTGTGTGTGCGCCTTTGAGCAATAACACAGTCCACTACAGTCAAGACATTCAGGACACTCAGCACATCCAACAACAGTGGCATTATAATTCCTCATGCATCTTTCTGCCAGTATGTTCAAGACAACTTAACTTGCAAAATATATGTTGCGACATCCTTCCCGAATAAAAACGTATGCGACGAATGACATAAACAGCACCCCATACCTTCAGTTCCAGTCATCCTGCTCAGTCTTCTTCTCAACACAGAAATATGATACTGTGGATAAATCTAAGAGGAAATCCAAAACTGCAGATAGACAACGACCCTCAGTGCTGGGTATGCTGTCCTCTTGACGCTTCAGTCAACTTGCTCCTCGTACATGTAAGATTATCACATGCTGAAAAGAGTAAAAAAAAGCATATAACTCAGTAAAGTAAATATGTATACCTTTACTCCAAACAAATGTGAAATGCTTGTCCAGTGACAGCGCATTAACATCACGAATATCAATCCTAGTCTGTTAAAAAGGAATTGTATGGAATTAATGAGACTTTCACGGAGACAACATAAAGAAAACACACAAATGCATGTCTACATATTGAACACGACTGTCAAAACATTAAAGAAGACTGTTAACTACTTATTTACAACCAGCTGGATGGGTTGGATAGGCTGCACGGGGTACGTCCATCTGACGGTAAACACGCTCGTAAACCACAAACAAGAGTGATTAAAACGACATGTCAAAAACTGCAACTGAAACACAAGACTGGCTACGTGTATGAAGCTAACTCTTTCGTCGTGTCATCAAGAACTCGAGCTATCACTGTAGGATTTCAGGATGGCATGGCTCACTGAGGGGCTAAAACAGGCGTACAAACCCATTTCACTTGACGAGACCAGCGAATGTGGCTGAAGGCTGAATTAATCCGATCATTTTCCCGGACTGCCCGTTGATTCGTTCGCTAGCTCGGTTAGCTGCCCGGCTAACGTTAGCTGGTAAATGGGCAGTTTACGCCCAACCCAGGCTAATATGGTCGATATAACGCGTCGATGCACACGATCGCCAGAGACTGATAAAAGAGACAACAAAACAAAAAACATCGGAAACGCTGCGCTCAAACCGCACGAACGGAAGGAAGGACGACCAATCCTTAAAAACCGGCTTCTGGTTACATCTTAGGCTGTATGTAAACGCCTGTCAAAGTCATACAAACAGACAGCATCAGCATCTGATCACGCCAATGAGCTTGTTTGGGTGGCACCACGCGACGGCATACATACAATATATTTATGTTGCTTTTTGAAATGTACAACCCCCACTTTACATGGAAGATGAACTATTTCCACAATAAGTCACAATTGAATAGTTCCCTTGAATGTGACAACTGGTAAACCTATTTTGACATTGGTTTAACAGAGGTATGCGTTAATATTAAGTGGACGATTGCCTGGTTGATTCCTTTCAGATTTACAACTTGATCATCTACAACTCCTTTGATTGCAGTTCTATTTGGTAAAGTTGTGCACCCGAAAGATATTTTCATCACGATAAGGGTCTTTCATTTAAATTCTAGGTTTTTCAATGAAAAAATGTTTTCAAGGCACCGCAGCAGTGAATATACAAATTCACAATCACACCGTTGTTGTTGTTGTTTTTTATATATATGAATGTATGCTACAGTATAACATTCTGTACCAGGTACAGTATTTTGTATCGTATCCATACGTACATTAAGCATGTTACTTCTGTACGATTAGGAGCGGTTAGCACCGAGATGTTTTGGCGATGTCTGACCCGCTGCACCTGATCTCGCGGCGTGTGCTCTCGGCGAGCAGCGCCGCTAGGCTGCTAACGTCATCAGCAACACAGGCTAAAACCGACTAGCCGGCTAACAGCTCAGCCAACAAATTAACCGACTGTGCCCAGCCCCGCAATCCGAGCCACAACCCGTCGGCGACGACTTCGAGTTCATGCCGCGTACGTATAGAAAGCAGAAGCGTGCGCGTTTTGCGGTTGCAACTTACGTGGACGCTGAGATAGAATTGTGCTGATGTCCGTTAATTTCTCCAGATGGGACACTCCCACGATGACGTCAGCGGCGCGCACACAACGCGTGAGGGAGCGTGGCACGATATGACGGAGTGACCACATCAGAAGCTGAGAAGCAGGACTCGGTCAGTTCACTCACGCTTTCGCAATAGTTCACACACACACACACACACACACACACACACACACACACATATATAAACCCAGGGTGAATTTTCTATTGAGTGAAAATGGTTTAGGTATATTAATAACCAGTTTTAGCAACACTGAATTTAAATACTTCATTTTAGGCATAGGCTGCATATATTTGATTCACTTCATAGTACACGACTTCGTCGATTTATTCAAAACACATCACTGTGTCTATTTAAAAATACTCCGAGTTTCACATTAACATGTAAGAGTTTATGAGCTATTTTGTTGACGCAAAAGCTTATTAAAAGGATTTGCCTCTGCTCTAATTTGCTCAGTAATAACTGCACGATTTTGTCCACCACTATGTCTTGGATAAAAAGAAAGTCCTATGCAAAGATTAAAATTTGCTTTACAAGAAACACTTAAGCCATTTAATTCTATTCTATTCTGTTGTCAATAAAGCAATGCATTTTTTGTGCACCTCTACACTTACTCATCTCACTTGAGGTAGTGTCTATAGAGGAGCGGGGTATAGTAAATGGGCAGGAAATTATACTCATTTGGGACTTTAGGGAGACAGAATGAATCTTGAAGTTAGAAACAAGGAAAATTTCACCCAAAAATGAAAATCACCCCATATTTTACTCACCCCAAAGCCATTCTAGGTGTATATGACTTTCTGTTTTCAGGCAAACACAGTCAACGTTCACAAAAAAAATGATCCTGCCTCTTCCAAGCTTGGTAATTTTAATTGATAGTGACTATTATTTTGAAGCTCTGTTAATCAGCTTGCAGGGTAAATGTAAATTTTTTTATCAGATCCTCCTTCAGCAACATGCAGTTCCCTGGAAGCTTCTTTCAATCAGGCTCAGCCTGCAATTTTCTCCAAGGTGTTTTTTGTCTGCCAGTCTTCTTACTGACTTTCACAGGAGCAATAGCTCTCAAAAATCTTAATTTGTGTTCCGAAGATGAACAAAGGTCTTATGGGTTTGGAGCTACATGAGGTTGAGTAATTAATGACAGAATTTATTTTGGGGTGAACCAAGCTTTATACTGTGGACATGTATAACATATCATTTGTGTATCAGTGTAATGTGTGCTGCAGGTGTGAAGCTTTTAGTAGTCTTATCCAAATTGTAGGTTAGTCAATATCGGTCAGTCACATCTGACAAAGATATATGACTTTGTCTCACCACAACCACCATTAACTTAAGTCACGGTTGCCAGCAACATGCTTTCACACAATCAACTTTTTATGTTTCAATGTATTGACATGACTTAACTGGAATGTTACATGAAGTCAAGGCTTTATTTTGCAAGTCACAAATTAAAACAGCATCACAGTGAAGCAAAGCCACCTAAAAATCCAACATGAAATGGCATGTTGTACACTAATCTGCTGAAGCAGTTATGAGAGCCATAGACTAGAGTGATGCTGCATAAGACACAGATTTAGGGCTGCAAGGACCAAATGGCTTGATCCTTAGGCTACAGAACTATCTCAGAGGCCCAGAAGACTTCATGGGTTGAAGACCATAGTATGCTCAGAGGCCCAGAAGACTTCATGGGTTGAAGACCATAGTATGCTGGGTACATTGGAAAACGTTGATACGGCTTCTGTGGCCAGTATGGGGCAGGTGTAGTTGTGGTCGTATCAACTGGGTTTTGGAACCCATACTTGGGAGGAAAATTTAGGTACCAGGAAGCTGAGGTTGTGGAGCAGCTGGGTTACGTTTAGAGAAAAAGTATGGATCAAGTACTAGATTGGGATAGACGGGACATTGAAGGGGAGCAATTGTAGTCGTTGTAGGTGGCACAGTAGCACGTACAACAGGATACGGAGGATACCACCAAGGCCTAATAGGGAAAGGGCCAAACATCTGTTGCATGCTTGGGTCACGGGCAGCAGGCGTGGTTGGGGCGGTTGAGCTCAACGCAGATGTTTTCAGATAATTTGATCCCTTGCTTTGACCACCAATTAAAAGTTTGCCAAATTGGACTGTGTTTTCAGAGACCACGCCATGAGCAGCATGTGCTTCAGAAAATGTATTGGGAGCAGCCCTAAAAGAAGAGCTCAGTGACATCACAGCCATTATGAAAAGTAAGATGCCTTTTGCCCATGGCATGATGACTTCAAGCAAACGCCAAGAAAAATCACAGTTTTTGTTTTAAAATAAAAAATCATAAAATTACAACACAACAATCTTACTCAACCACGCTGTGCAATCAAATCTGTTCATCAATCAGTTTGTTGTTTTCACCTGTGCCTCTTTAGTTAAGACAGGGGCTGAATTTAAAATGGCACACTTGCTTGTATGCTATTTGAATTTCAGTCAATTCTTTATGTATTTTATCCACTAAATATCAGTAAATAAGAAAATAATTAATTTACATAAATACTGTGTCAGTTGTCTATTTGAAATTGCTATTTTATAGGTGGAAAGTTTTTAAGGATTTTTAGGATGGCCATATCTCTACATTTTTCTAACGATTTCTGGAGTTAAGGAATCCACTACTCTGTTGTAGTGCTATCAAAGGAATGTGGAGGAAATGTAGGACTCAAGCCATCATCTAAAGCCCACCTGTATACTTTGTTAGTTGGGGTGGTGGGTGCTACAAGAGTGTTTCACTTGGCCCTTCATTTAGATAACACCACCCCCTTGCTCATTTATGACCCCTTCTCCCCTCTGCCTGTCCCTCACTTTTCCCCAAAAAAGTTTCAGGTTTCACTCATATAGTTTTGAATGGGGAAAAATGCAATGCTTAAAATGCCCAATCAATTACAAGAAGCCCTGCCTTCTAAATAAAAACACCAATCACAGATCTCTGAAGTCAGCACATCACCAAATCTGCTGTTAGAAGTTCCGGTTGCTATAGAGTCAGCATTCTGAGACATGCGCCTAATACTGTGCATACGGACTGGCGGATCTTGCCTGAGAAATAAGCTTTTTATAATGCTATTTCAGCAAAAAAAAAACAATTATTGCACAGTTGTTGACTTTGATCTTTGAGACTTTTGACTTTCCTGACTCTGCCAAGCTTGGTAATGCTGATGGAGAGTGGCCATTGTTTTGCTCCATAAATATACATATATATATATATATACACACACACACAATTCACAAAATAATAAAAAAACAAATGAAGTGGTGGCCACAATAATTTGAAGAATATTAACATCCAGGAAACAGAAGAACTGCTGCTTTTGTATTTGTAATAAATTTTGTATTTACAAAAAAGATGACCAAATAAATTTAACAGCTGTGGAGGTGTTTACAGGCATCTCCAACTACCTTTCCATCTGGCATCCTTCCATTCCATACAGAAATGAGCTTCATTTTGTATGGGTTTGTGCTCAGAAAAACAACGTAAAAATAAGATGGGTTGAGGTGGCCTCTAGGTTTGCTGTGTTTTACACTGTTTATATTCTGTAAGAAAAGGAGAAAGCTTTTTTTAATAAACCATCATTTACAAAAATTAATGGAAACTACACTCACCATTGGGGTAAATACAGAATAACACTGCTACAAAACACACCTTCATTCAGAACAACATTCAGATCTAATATTTAAATATAACTCCTACAAATTAATGCAGCCTTAAGAAGTTCCACAACATTCATAAAGTCAGCTTTATTAGGCTTAAAGAACCATTGTCAGTTCACATGTCAACAGCAATGCCACTCGAGTACACTTTGCAAAAATTGTCATTTACGAGACCTGTACCAGGAAACTGATTTAGGGCTGCGGGGAACGACGAGTGGATCCGGATACAGAGGACCATAGAATGGCGGGTACATTGGAAATGGATACGGCTTCTGTGGCCAGTATGGGGGGTCACGTTTAGAGAAAAAGTATGGCCAGGGATAGATGGGATATTGGAGTGGAGTAGCTGTTGTACGTGGGACAGTGGGAGGCAGGGTAGAACGTACACCAGGATATGGAGGATACCACGAAGGTCTAAAAGGGAAAGGTCCAAACATTTGCATGTGTGGGTCACGGGTAGGAGGCGTGGTTGGGGCGGTCGTTGGCTGTGCCAGGCGGCAGGAAATGGTCACCTCTCGATCTCCGTACATCAAAGGGAGTTGCCATTCAGTGTCCTGAGAAAGAATATGCAAGCATAGTATAATTAGTCATGCTTTGAATGACAGTTCTGTCAAGTGCACCATTTACCGTCATTTCCAGACAGCTTCCTGTGAACGGTGCAGTGACAACCAGCGAATCGTCAGTAGTGTCCAATTCGAATGAGCATTGAGAGAGTGTCATAAGCAGGGGTTGCCATGATCCATCCACTAAAAGCAGAGAAAAATGTCAAGCTTGTGCTCCTTTCAACTTATTAAAAAGGTGAATTAGCCAACTTGCCTTTAACTTTAACATCATTAGCTCTGACCCCAAGTGAGAAAGTCATGCCAGAGGAAGAGCAGGACACGTCAGGGAGACAAGCACTCACGGGACAAGATATTTGCGTTCGAGTTCCCATTATAATGAGTGGCAGAACAAAATTTCCACCCTTTTACAGAAGATGGATACTTAACATTCACACAAGGGATACCATGGTAGAAACTGTGCACTTCATCCATCACTACAAACCTGTCGTCTGACGTTACAGCCCCGGTATGGAGCAACAAAAGAGAGATCCCTACGTACTCTCTTCAGTGAGAAGCCACAGCTGGCTGGCATCTCCAACAAAGGCACTGGTGACTCCTCTCCTGAGGTTTCAAAAAAAGTTAGGTCTATAAAAATTTCACACAAAAGCCACAAAGCAACTTACCTCGATCAACCAAAACGTTTGGGGTTCTTGATCCTGGAATGCGCAGGATCATTGAATCATTGCTACACTGCACAGATGGACTCCGATGTTGCAGCTTTGTTTTAACAAGGTGAGACTTCCCTTAAAGAAAAAGTCAAATTGTAGTCCCCACTTGAAAATAGGTCTCATTTTAAATTTGGCATCTCAAATTACCATAATTTGACTTCAGTGACCTCAATCCAGATGTTCGTGTGTCACTATCAGATACTGTACTTTCTCCACCAATTAAAAGTTTGCCAAAATAGACTGTGTTTTCCGAGACTGCTCCATAAGCACCAGTTTCAGAAAAGGCCTTAGAATCAGCCTTTATAGAAGAGCTCAGCATCATTACACACACTGTGAAAAGTAAGAGGTATTTTGCCCAAGGCATGATGAACTATCACAAATGAGTGCCAAAAAATTCACATACACAGAAAAAACTTTGTAGAGACTGAGAAGTAAATTGAGCTTTAACTTACTATTTGTAGTTGCTTAGTGATATTGGTTGACCAATCAGATCTGTTCATTAATCAGCTTGTTTCACCTGTTCGTCATTATGCTGAGAGACAGGGGCTGGATTTTTTAACAGCACACTAGCATATAGCTGCAGAGCAGTATGCTATTTAGAAATTCAGCCAAGATACAAAACATTCATAAAATTAAGTGCCTTTATTAGTATGAGTCAGTGGGTTACAATATTTATTTATTTATTTTTATGCAGTTTGTAAAAACAGTATTCAGAGATTTCATAGAACATGTATTAAATAGATTTATAGATGAAGAGAGAGCTTTTAAAAATGACTAATTACACATTTAATGTATGCATTACACTCCAGTAAATAAAAATGTTGAATAAATTACTTGAATAGTAAGATTATCTATTTACAAACTTTTAAATCTAAATCACTTAAATTTTGCAAGTGGAAAGTGCCAAAGTGCTAAACAATTTAGTATTTCAAAAATTAGTGACATCATCTTCACTCGATAAGCTGGTGCAGTCATCATTTGCAGTGACTCTTGGGATGGTCATATCTTTCTCCCACACTTTTCTGGCAGTCTCTGGAGTTAAGGAAGCTGGGGGCTCAATCACAGACACTTGAGTCTGTTGTACCACAGTGCCAAGATGCTTAGGACTCAAGCCATTATCTAAAGCCCACCTATAGGCTTTGTTAGTTGGGGAGGAGGGTGACGCAGCATTATCACAGAGCGGACCACTTGATCTTTCATTTTGGGTCCAGGAAGGTGCTGAAGGAGTGAAAAGGGTACCAACACCGAGCATGTGGGCATGATGGAGGGCCTTGTCAATGCTATGATGGAGGTTGATGGGTGAAGGGGGCTGAAGGTCAAACTCAATAAGTGAGAGAAAGCACTCGTGTTCTTGCCATTCCACACCACTAGTCCACAGAGGAGAGGCGTGATGGTCATAACTGCTGCTGTATAGGACGCCTCCACTAAGACCTCCAGTGTTGTCATGCACAGTCATTATTGAGGTCGCTGGAGTGGCTTGGTTTCTGATGACCGAAGGGCTGACATTTGCACGAGACTGCTTGTGATTTTTCCAGTTATTCGGCAACAGTTCAGCCCAGTTCCTGTCCGGTCTTCTCCAAGGCCCCATTGGTAACCTATCCAATAGCCTGTTCCAGCGTGACACCTGTTTCTTCTTCCCTGCTCTCTCAGCTGTCTGCTTACTTCCTTGTGGTCTCCAGAACACCCGAGATCCCAATAGTAAAAGAGAGAAACTCCAGGCCAGCTCAAGAAGTCGAGCAGAGAGCTGCCCAAGCCACCAGCCCCACCCAAATCTGCGCCAGTCCCCAAGTAACCCATACAGCCAAAGGAAACTATAGATTTGCAATGCACAAGAGAGCACTCCGAGTAGGGCACACAGCAACAGCACACGCCTGACACTGTTTTCTAAGCGCTTCGGGGCACTCCACCTTGGTAGTGGGGTCCTATGGGAGACGTAGAGTTGCCTTAGAGACTGGAAAAAGATTCCTAAACAAAGTGGTAACCCCCAACAAATAGTAAGTGTCTGCAGCATTAATGGCAGTGCTGGTGATAAGGTTTTGGATAGCAGGTCAGCCAACATGAGGGAGGTACAGTGCAGTGCTGCCAGCCCCCCAGTCACCGAAAGCCGCTGTGGTGATGTTTCTTCTCTCAAAGCAAGAAGTGCCAGTGTGGCTTGGGCCCAGAGCAATAAGGGAACAGGTAAGTTATACAAAGCTGTGAGGGCGGGCCGAGGCAGAATGCTTCTGGAACCATATGGGTCAATTATGAGGTGTACAGATCGAAGCAGACCTGCTAGCAGAAGTAAGATGTTAGCAAGGGTGAAGGCCTCGCAAAACGGATAGTGCATATTAGCCCCACTGATCACTCCGAAGGTTGCAGCTACAACCACCAAAAGAAACAATACAGCTGAACCATACACATGAAGCTCCCAAGCAAAGGTTAGTGTCCGTTTTAAGTCCTCCCACTGTAGCCGGGTCACATTGCCGCCAGTGGAGACCACACATGGTCCCAGTATGCATGTACCTATGACATCAGACGGGTTGTACTCTGTTAATAGTCCCAATAAACTTCCAAACCATTTTGGCTTTTCGTCATCTATAATGGAAATGGAGAACATTTTTGTTAGTTGTTTTCTCTCTACTGAAAGTTGTTTTCAAAATTCATGATTACCTTTGTTTTTTGAGTAATCTGTGGCTCTGTTTGTTGCCTGTAAAACAGATGGAGTTGTGGATGATGACTGCACTGGTAAATCAGATGTAGTCTCTTCACGTCTCTCCTTGCCTGAAATTCATAAGAACAATGCATGATTTCCTCACTTTTTTTTTTTCCTTTTTTCTTTTTCAGAACTATCATTGCAGTGGTTATTCAAAAAACATCACCACTGTTTAACAATAAACCTCTCAGATAAATACTTACCAGTCTGTAATGGAGGTGTGGCTGCAGGCGGATGGTTGGTGCCATAACGTTCCTCTCCCACTGTGAGATCAAGCGTGGTCACAAGGGTGCCATTGTTTCCCAGCATTTCAGTCTTTGTGGTTGAGTTTAAATTGTGTTTGGATGCAGTGTACTCTGTATCTTGAGAGGCCTCCATGTCTTCTTTGTTGTCCAACTCTTTATCTGTACTAAATGTCACTAAATACATATTGACTGGAGACTTTCCTGTGTTTGTCTCTGTAATTGGTTTGATGGTTGTCAACAAAGGTTGATCTTTGTTCAATCTCTCATTGTTATTTATGTCGGCGTGAGTGTGTGTAGTCAACTGAACAGCCATTGTGGAAGTAGCTTGATCAGAGGCTCTGTTATTTTTTTCTGAAATTATGTCTTGATAATTTTCATCAATATTCTGAGTTAGTTTAAGTGGAGTTGGAGGGGCAGGATGGGCACCTAACTCTTGCATGCCAATATCTCGTTTCTCTGCTCTGTCTGGAATTAACATGTCCATCTCCAGTAGACCAGTAGAGGGCAGCATAACCTCAAGGCTCTGGTGAAGTCCGCTTCCTTCACCAGATCCCTCATTTGTGCTCAAGTTAGGCAGAAGGGGTAAAAGCAAGTCTTTGGTAAATCTGTTGTCAAGTCTTTCCTCAGTTGCCTGGATGCTCAGGTTGTTGTGGCTTATGGGTTGTGTTGAGTTGGAGCCAAGGGAAGTGACAGGTTGCTGGAGAAGAGGCAGTCCTAACATTAGAGTGAGGAGCCAAACCATTCTGTCCTGTTAATTTCCAAAGGCTGTTGAGTAAATCTGTGCCAGGAGCTAAATGGTGACAAAACAGAATACACATGGTTTATGACGATTTTTAATAGCTATACTTGTGAAAGTAAATCACATTTCCCAAATCCAAACCTAGATAACTGTACAGCAATATTTATAGAGAATATTCAAATAGGGATAAATATGGCAAAGATTAAATGGTAAAAGCTGCACTTTTTTCGTTTTTGTTGCATTTTCACCAGGTGCTTCTTACAGCTTCTGTTCTGCATTTTACGTACATTGTGTTGGTTGTCGATGCATATAAATAATTGCATTGTGCATTTTTATTTAAATAATTATATATATATATATATATATATATATATATATATATATATATATATATATATATATATATATATATATATATATATATGAATATATTAAAAAGCAACACTTGCACCCTCTAACACTCTAACACTCTCAATTCTATTTCTATTCTAACTGCTTTTTTCCGTTTTTATTTATTATAAAAAATTACCATCTTCTTTTACTTTTCTATTGTTTTGAATTGTTTCATTTTATTTTATTGCATTTTTTAAGACCCTTTAAAACTAGCTTTCTCTATTCTATCTGTTTGTTTTCTTTTTATTTATAATGTCAAACTTGCATAGTGTGTTAGACTGTCTGAGACTTGTCACGGCTATTATAGGCTATTTGTTGATTTTGACTGCTTCTGTTGTCCTTATTTGTAAGTCGCTTTGATTTAAGCATCCGCTAAATGACTAAAAGTAAAATGTAATACAAATGTAATGTCTATGTTTGTTCTACTTTTTTTTATTATTATTATAGTTTATTATAGTATATTTTATTAGCTATCGTTGTTGTCTGAATCAAATAGATTTTTTCAGTTTTTCTTTTTACCCGTTTTTTTTTTTTATTTACTGATTTAGCAATTTCTCCGTTTATATAAATCATAAGGCAAGGCAAGGCAAGGCAAGTTTATTTATATAGCACTTTTCATACACAATGGTTATTCAAAGTGCTTTACAAGAGAGGAAATAAAATAATTACAAGATTTAAATAACAATAAAAGAAATTAAAATAAAATAAAAACACTGATTTAAGATAAATTGTATAAGCATAAATGTACCCCGTGGATTTCTCTCACTTGCGCTACAAACCTTGGGTTTGAATAATGCACATAAAACAACTTTTTTCATTTTGTTGCATTTTCACCAGGTGCTTCTTACAGCTTCTGTTCTGCATTTTACATACATTGTCCTGGTTGTCGATGTATATAAATAATTGGATTGCGCAAAAAGTTTTGTTTGGTTTGTAACTTTTTGCATTTGATCATTTTTGAGTTAACAACATGCAACTTGCTGTTACAACATAAACCAGTAAAGTATTTACCTAAACTTAAATATTAAACTTAAAATTTACAGTAACGTAAATATTTTACATAGATTAAGCAGGTTTCGACACTTTTCAGAATGAACAATGAAATATCTGCTAGCAACATACAGAAACAACACACACACACGCATTGCGCACACACACACACACACACACATATATATATATATATATATATATATATATATATATATATAATTCAAACAAAATAATGTTCAGCAACATACAAAAATTCATATTTCTATATAATAATATATATATATATATATATATATATATATATATATATATATGTGTGTGTGTGTGTGTGTGTGTGTGTGTGTGTGACATTATCAAAGTTTTCATCATTCTACGCACTTCAACTAGCCACATTTTTTTTTCTACCGATTACTTCCATTAAATGTATTTGTGTAAATGTCTAAATGTTGTCCCAACAAACCCAAATACTCCTCTGTCAACCCTTTGAACACTTACCTGAGGTTCCTGAGGTCAGCTGTGAAACAAAGTTCACTGTTCCTTAGAGTATTTCTCAAATATGAATAACGTTTTGTGCCCTGCTGATGCAGTCGTCGTTGAATGCCGTCTTCTTAAAACTGCTGTATCCTTGTGCTGATGCTTAGAATGCAGCCCACCTGACGTTTCACTTTAATCTTTCCGCCATCTGGTTGATGTCCAGCTGGACTTACATCTCTGGGCGGAGCTCTGATCCCCAAACCAAACAACAAAAGTTAACAAATCCCAGGAGCTTTGAAACATTCATGTACATTTAAATATATAAGGTCAGTGTCACAAAATGTGTAATCTTCAGAAAATATAGATACTTTACTCTTTCCGTTTTGTGCATCTGTTCCTTTTTGGTGTCACAGATGTGTAAAGGTAATCTCTTCAATATAAAGGATTTCAGTAAGACCATTAGTTCTGTAAACACGTCTGTCCCTCACACTGAAAGCTAATTGAACAAGAAAAATCCCATCACAGCTGACGTGTTGTGCGAAAATTATTTTCTTATCTGTTTTTTTTTCCTGATACAATACAGTAATTCTGTGTTTTTCACAAATAATATCCACCGCTTGCTTGGTTCTTGACACAATCCTGCCATGTGGGCCTTAACACGGTAGTTACTCAAAGCAGAGGCAACATGCTGGATTTAAGCAGATCTTATATGAATGTACATGAAATGCTTCCACACATAAAAACAGATATTAGATTTTACCTCTTTCAGACATAAAAAAAACTTTAAAATATAACAATTAAGTACAAAACAAGTAATGTAGGTATTTGACCTAATATTGCGCTGATGAAATACATACTGAAGTAAATAAATTATATTCTTTTATAGGTCTTCAAAGTGGTTCTATTCGAATTGTATGCATAAAAATCATATAAACTCAATTTATATTAAACCAGGTATTTTAAAAGTGATAAGTGCATTTGGTCAGCTCTGGAGTGATGCTTTCAAAAATCAATTTCAATTATATGTTTTATGTGTACTGTAGCTGTGATAGGCTGGTCCAAATGAGAATAAAAATGGATTTTACAAAAAAAAAAAAAGGTGCTTTGGTATGTGTTTGGGTTTTACATTAAATCATGATTTAAAATGTTTGTTATTTGGATTGTGCTATTAATAGTTTAATGTACGGCTGTTTGCAATAATGACCACATGGCATTACATATTTAGGCTTATATACTGATTTTGTAATATTTACAAATGTGATTTGCTGAGATAATTTGACTCCTATTATGCAAATTATTAAACGACTTGTGAAGAGCTACATGTTTGACCAAATTATAGAACAGGGTCATTCTGGGGTTAAGAGAGAGACCGTGGGAATTAACTCTTTCTGAACTCAAAACAGTCATATGATTAAGCGATATACAGCATATCTCACCCGGTCCACCTTAAGAGCTCAGTCAGGCAGCCTTTTGCAGAGCGATCAGGGGGAGGCCCTCACAGACACATGCTTAGCGCTTTAAGGCGGACTGGTGCGAATAAAGCTCCGCTTAAAGGCACAAGCACGCTGAAATGACATAAACAGAATGACTTTACCTCACTCTGTTACGTACATAATGATACGCAATGTAATTTAAATACAGAAAATGCGTTCTGGCATTATTTTCTATAGCATGTATTTCTTTAACGACACACTGTCATTAAAAACTAAATATTTTACATTGAATTTACAAGCAGCTGTTTTATGTAGAACATGGAAAATAAACATACGGGCAAATCGCATCTAATTTAGCTTTTAAAAACCCAAACAAACAAAAAAAAATGCTTTTTATAATGTTATAACATATTAATCTATAGGTTTACCAAAAACATATCAGTGTACAGCGTAGTAGATCTGTTCATTTGAAACGTTTAATGTAAAATGTCATACACAGCGAGTGCGCGCACCCGTGCAGTGTTGCCATGTCCGCTACATATAAGCGGGCTTTTTTTATTATTGTTAAAATATATAGCTAGTCGTATTTTTGGACGTAGTCCTATTCACATTTGGGATTGCTGAAGTTTTTCCCCTACAGCATACCTAAGTGACTAACCACTAAGTGAATTTATAGGCCTATCGCCAACTCAATAATAAGAAAAGTTCAGCAATATGATAATCTAAAGATAACCATAAATATAAATAAATTACCAATATAATAGTTTAGTTCATAATTCATACTTTAAATAATATTAATGTTAAAAATAATTTTGACATTCTACCTCCGTCACTCTCTTTCCTAATTAGAATATATATATATATATATATATATATATATATATATATATATATATATATATATATATATATATACACACACATTAAAAAAGCAACACTTGCACTCTCAATTCTATTTCTATTCTAACTCCTTTTTTCGTTTTTATTTATTATAAAAAATTACCATCTAACACTAGCATCTTATATTACTTTTCTATTGTTTTGAATTGTTTCATTTTATTTCATTGCATTTTTTAAGACCCTTTAAAACTAGCTTTCTCTATTCTATCTGTTTGTTTTCTTTTTATTTATAATGTCAAACTTGCATAGTGTGTTAGACTGTCTGAGACTTGTCACGGCTATTACAGGCTATTTGTTGATTTTGACTGCTTCTGTTGTCCTTATTTGTAAGTCGCTTTGATTTAAGCATCCGCTAAATGACTAAAAGTAAAATGTAATACAAATGTAATGTCTATGTTTGTTATACTTTTTAAAAATTATTATAGTTTATTATACTGTATTTTATTAGCTATCATTGTTGTCTGAATCAAATAGATTTTTTCAGTTTTTCTTTTTACCCTTGTGGTTTTTTTTTTATTTACTGATTTAGCAATTTCTCCGTTTATATAAATCATAAGCATAAATGTACCCCGTGGATTTCTCTCACTTGCGCTACAAACCTTGGGTTTGAATAATGCACATGAAACAACTTTTTTCGTTTTGTCACCAGGTGCTTCTTACAGCTTCTGTTCTGCATTTTACATACATTGTCCTGGTTGTCGATGCATATAAATAATTGGATTGTGCAATAATTTTTGTTTGGTTTGTAACATATATATATTATTCAAACAAAATAACATACAAAAATTAATATTTCTATATAATGTTTATATATATATATATATATATATATATATATATATATATATATATATATGTGTGTGTGTGTGTGTGTGTGTGTGTGTGTGTGTGTGTGTGTGTGTGTGACATTATCAAAGATTTCATCATTCTATGCACTTCAGCTAGCCATTTTGTTTTCTACTGATTACTTCCATTAAATGTATTTTTTTATTTTTTATTTTTTTCGCGATCTGGCTAAATCTGGCACCCCCGTGCTCCGCGTTCATGGGGTTGTGAATGTGCTTGCGGCAGCGGTGGAGCCGGAAGGGGGAGCTGCGAATCCGTCCCCGCCTTCACGCTACAGGACAGCCCGGGGTCTAGCGCTGTCACAGCAGGCCTACTTCCGTCAGCTCTATCGCAAACATTATTGTTCAAAAATAACATTTTCAGCCAGCCGAGCCGTCCAAGCAGCGCGTTTGTGTATTTTTCAATACGGTAGGACATGTTTGCAACCGGCCGCAGCGGGGTTTAAACCGTTTCATTTATATGTGTAGCAGAATAAGCACACGTCACGACATAAATCGCACTTAAATACCGACAAATGTGTTCGAGTGCAAAAACAACGAGGTATAGCAAAGCAAACGGACTGAACATGTGCACGGCCAGCTTTAGTTCAGCTTTAGTGGGGTTTTTGGTTTTTGAACGGCGTGTTTTGGCGGAAATTGCTTTGGCTTTTATTTAAGGTAGCATGGGACGATTAGCACGCGAGCTCGCGTTAGCTACACAAGTGCGCGCGCGTTGCTGCACTCACAGCGGGAATAATAACTAATATCGCACGGCGACGTGTCATAAATGTATTTAGTGTCGCATTGCAGGTTCTCGCACTCTTTTCTGAGGGCTTTGAAGCTTCGTTTTACGAAGGTTAGCCAGTTAGCATTAATGCTAGCATCTTTTCGAGGCAAAGCATTGAGTGGTCCTGTATGTGATTGACCATAAGCAGAGCCTGCTCACAGTCACATGAAATTATGACCGTTGCTTATGTGTATTCATTAAAAAATGTCACAGTTGATCGTTCAGAGCGAGGCCGGCATTGCGATTTGATAGCAACCTCAAAGCAACTCATTTATTTTGCTCGAGGGGTCCAAAGTCCAGCAAGGGTAGAGGCTGTTTCTGTCTGAATGCTTTAAACGCACAGCTCTTCATCCTTACCAAATCACACGAAACACCTTTAGCCTTAGTTTTAAAGGATGCGGACCGATTTCACGTGTTTGTGGTCGGGCGGGATGCTGATGCAAAATTAAATCACATCTGCGTTGTGCGGATTGTGACATTTATTGAATCCTTCATATGCCGGTGTAGACCTAGCAGTGATGAAAATACTGTTTTTCACATTCATTATACTCGAGTTCATATAAGCTTTATGTATTGTAAATTACTAGGGTACACATATTTCAAGCGATGATTGTACGTTAATCATTTATGTAAAATTAACTGTCATTAATAGAATAATAATGACATATTTTCTATGGACCCTTTTCACAGATTTTGATTACATGTTTGTGCAGTTATTATCTTTAGTTATTAATTATAGCAAGCTGTTACATGTGTATAATTTTTAAGCATTTAATCTACATTTATCAAATTACGCTTCTTGTTAATAACCTTGGCATTCAGAAATATCTGGTTGAATCTGCGTGCGTGAGTGATTTTACTGAGTGACATTGTTTCTTTCCTAATCTCGATATTTTTAAAAAACGTATTGTGGATATTTTCTTTTGCTATCAGACCAGATGGGAATACAAAAAAAAAGTTTGTTGTTGTTTCTGTTTATCAACAATAAGACTTTTTAGGATATGAAAACCTATAACTTTTTTTTTTTTTTTTTGCATACACTTTATAAGTTTAAATGAGAAACATACATACAGTTTGTGTCATATTTTGACTGGTATTGTGTTTGTGTCATTTGTGTTCAAGGCTCCTGTGCAGGGTGGATTGACCTGTCATGAATGAGCCCATTGAAGGCGGTGCAATCTCGTTCGACGAGTATGTGCGGCAGAAGGCACGCACTATACCCCAGCACCGCATGAAAGAGTTTCTGGAGTCGCTGGCCTCCAAAGGCCCGGAGGTTCTGCAGGAGTTCAGTCAGCAGACCAGCGGCACCACCACAACTATGGTGTACCAGCAGGGGGCCAACTGCATCTACACGGACAGCACAGAAGTGGCAGGCTCATTGTTGGAGCTGGCGTGTCCGGTAGGAAAAGAATCACTTCTTGTTGTCATTTTAACTGTGATTTTAAACTCAAAAACTTGTGGTCAGATTTCTGCTTCACTTCTGAGCAGGTGCAGGTGACATCTACACAGATCTCCCCCCAGCTGGCTGCAGCTGTGCATCAAGCATCTGAACAGCAGATCCAAGTACAGGTTTGATTCTGTCTTTGTTGGTTCTGTGTTTATGTCTTAGCTGTACAACATTTAGTGTGGTTGTACAGTTAAAGGAGCGGTTCGGCTAAAAATTAAAGTACAGTCACCATTTATTCTCCTTCATGTCATTCTAAAGCTGTATGACTTACAGAACACAAAGAAAGTTATTTTTAAGAATGTTGGGAACCAGGCAGTTTATGTTTACCATTGATGTTCAATGTGTGGAAAAAAAACATTGAGACATTTGTCAAAATATCTTCTGTTGTGCTTAAAATAAGACAGTCAGGTTTGGATGACATGACACTTTAGACATTCAACATTTGGGTTTATTTGCATTTTTTAGGTAGACCTAAGTTTCGGCCTTTAAATTATGGGAATAATGAAAAGCTTCAGGCTGCTAGGGGCATTTTTTTAATCTGAAGGGAGTGTAAATTTAATCTTTCATATTTTGTTACAGTGTAGATCATGAGTTTGAGGCATGATGGCTGGTGCTACCAATGATCTTGATTATCCATCATGTAGATTGAATGTCAGCATTGTCTGGTCGATGTAGTATCTGTTCACCACAGAACATATCTGCAACTGCAAATATTTCAGAATTTCTGTCCTGAAAGTAGTTGAATAATTACCTTTAAATACCTCTCCATCTCTTTATTGGCAGGTGCAGATCCAGGGGGAACAGGGGCAGACGGTTGGTCAGGTACTTCAGGTGGCCTCTCCAACCCAACAGCAGCTACAAGGAGTTACCACTACACAGCTGGTACAACAGGGAGAACTCACAGAGGAACAACAGCAACAGGTAATGCACACCAATGCACGATCGGCTTCTACATTTATGCACTTTGGATTCTTATTGTAAGGTGTGTTTGACTCGCAGCTTCAAGCCCAGCTGGTGGCAGCAGTTGCCGGAGGTCAACAGATTCAGATCCAGACCGTGGAGGCTCTGTCCCCTCCTCAGCAGCAAGGCTCACCCAGGGAGGCAGAGCGGCGACCTGGAGGCTCGCCCGCTGTCCTCCAGCCTGCAAAGAAACGTAAGGTGGACGTCCCAACAGTTGTGTCCTACTCGCTTCCTCAAGGGCAGCAGCTGGCTACTGTATTGGCCATCCCGCAGGGCCAACAGCAGGGCTACTTGTCACTCCGGCCAGACCTGCTGACCGTTGATAGCACTCATCTCTACAGCGCCACTGGTACCATCACAGGCCCAGCCGGTGAGACCTGGACCATACCTGTGTACTCTGCCCCACAGCAGCAAGGTGTGGCCCACATCGCCATCCCTCAGGAGGCCTACAGCACCGTGCAGGTACAGGCCTCACCTACCGATAAAGACAAAGACAAGATGGTAATCGGTGCGTCTCAGACTGCCGGGGCAGTGGCCGTTCCAGTGTCTGGCTCAGGAGTGACCACTCAGGAGGAGGTTGTACATTCGCTGTTCCCAGCGCAGTTTATGAATGGAAACATTCACATCCCTGTAGCAGTGCAGACTGTAGGGGGCGCTTATTCTGGGACGACGCAAGCCTTGCACATATGGGATCCGCAGCAACAGCAGCAACACGTACAGGATGGAGAGGCTCAGGAACAACAGCTTCACCTACAGGTGAACACATGCTAGGAGGAATCCTGTATGCTTGAAGGATTAGTTCACCCCAAAATGAAAATTCTACCTAGAACCTAGAAACATAGTAAATACATAAGTAAAATAGTCCATGTGCCAAGTTACTCAACTGTTCTTCTCCCTCGGGTTATGTCTTTGTTGATTTCTGAGATTACTTAAGAGCACATCTGACGTAATCAGCGCTGTTTACATTTGGGGAAAAAGACGGCATGAATGTAATAAGTGTTGTTTATGCTTAGGCCAAAGCGTTCGAATGCATTGTGAAACTCACTGAAGTGGCAGAAGACGTAACTTTGGGGGAGAAGAATGATTGAGTACTCTTTTTGTTATCTTTTCCAAAAAAAGTATTCTTGTTGTGTTGCATAACTGAAGTTGGGCCACTGACGTCACGTGGACTGTTTTACCGAGGTGTTTACAACATTTCTGGACCTAGGATCTGATTTGATCAAAAATGTCTTAATTTGAGTACTTTAGACCGACATGAGGGTGAGTAATTAATGACAGAATTTTCATTTTGGGGTGAGCTTTTCATAACCCCTAGGCTGTCTCAAGGCACTTTGCATTTCTTCAGCGTGGGATGCGCATTTAACTGTGAAGAATCACTTACGCATATCAAAACAATGCGCCAATGATAGTGTTTTGTATTTTCAGGCGCAGGCAGAGGCAGAACCACAGGTGGAACCTCCTCCAGAGCTGGTCCTCCCCAACACACTGAAGCCTGAGGAAGGGCTGGAAGTCTGGAGGCTGTGGGTTCAGCGCAAAAATGCTGAGTTGGACAAGAATGAACAAAATAAGCTGGCACCTATAGGACGTGAGTTCATGTTTTCATTGCTACCTCTGTCTTTATACCACCCCTGAATTTAGGATTGTTACTAAATTTGAAGAAGGCAATAGCGATATGAGTGAAATGTTATGATTCACACGTCTGCAGGTCGGCAGCCGCTGCGTTTCCAGGATGACCTTGTATCAAGTTCAGTGGGCGAGCTGAACTTGGCTCTGTCTTTGATGACCCAAGAGGCTCGTGGGCTGGAAGGGGAACCATTTGAACCTGATTCGCTATACTATGTATTTTTATGTATACAGAAAGTACGTCTTACTACTTAGTATTTTAGTTTCTGCTGATCATTCGTTTGCATAAGCTGATTTCCTTCTTTTTTGTTTTGTTCAGTACATGTTCGAGAACTCCAGAGTAGACGACATCTTCTCTGATCAGTACTACAGCCGGTTTTGCCAGTGTTTACACAAAATTCTTGAGGAGTGGAGGCCCAGTGTTCACCCTCTTGGTAAGATGTTGGTGTGTGTTTTTAAATGATGTAATTTTGAGTTCTGTAAAACTTATGTTTGCCTTTGCATTTGCCAGGCTACATTATCCCAAGTCATGTGACAGAGGAGATGCTCTGGGAGTGTAAACAGCTGGGAGCTCATTCTCCATCCACTCTACTTACTACACTGATGTACTTCAACACCAAGTGAGTCTCTTTCTCTTCAAAAGTGGTGGCAGGTAATGATCAGGGGATATAATGGGGTCTCTCTGCACAGGTACTTCCACTTGACCACAGTGGAGCAGCATATGAAAGTGGCCTTCTCCAAAGTGCTCAGACACACCAAAAAGAATCCCACTAACCCTAAAGACAAGAGCACCAGCATCCGCTACCTGAAAGGAGTTGGGCCACACCATGTTGGACAGAAAGGTAAGGAGGCAACCGGAAAACAAGGCTAAAAATAGCTGGTGGATTATACCGGAAGCTATACCCATGGAATTTACAAATTGTGGTGTTTATTTTTACGTCAGAAAAAAGTAGATAAGCAAAGTAGTTTTAATTTTAGTTAATTTCAACAAGAACTTATTTGTTAGAACTAAATAAATAATGATGAAGGGTTTTGAAGTTTAAAAAAAAACTTCCCCCCAGGAAAGTAGAAAGTAGATGGTCTAAAGCAGTGGAGTTATTACCCCCACTCAGACTACAGTCACACCTTTGCCATTTAGGGACAATATATTCCACCTTAAATTGATTTATAGGTGTTTTTTTTACCTTGGGCAAAAGCCTTATTAATTGTATGTCATGTTTTATGTCATATTCTTACCATTCCATTAAGTGTATTATTCATATTATAAAGTAATAAATGCTGCAAAAATGAAGTGATGCTTGTAGATTTAAAACTGAAATCGCCAGTAGGTGGAGATAAGTCACCATTTCAATGAGCCAGGCATCATGTCATATGTTCAGTAAGGAGGCTGTAGCTATGGATTAATATTCACTGATTCTCCGAAACGTTTAATTATTTAACCTTTTATATAATATATATTATTTCAATATAATCAATCAAAACAATACAGATGCAAATGTCTACAATGAAAAATGTTGGTCAAAGTTCCTGTGTGTGTGTGTGACTTATAATTGAGAATTATTTTTTTTGCCATGAACAAATGAATGGAGACATTATAGAAAGTCATAAGTTCATTGGGCAAAAACTGTGGTAAGTCATGAATCGCATCTATTATTGTTCCAGTGACTGATGACATGTACGCAGAGCAGGCGGAGGACCCAGAGAACCCACTGCGTTGTCCTCTACAATGAAAAATCTTATAAAGCTGAACTGAATGACATAAGTTTTAAAACTGTGGTAAGTCATGAATCGCATCTATTATTGTTCCAGTGACTGATGACATGTACGTAGAGCAGGCGGAGGACCCAGAGAACCCACTGCGTTGTCCTATTAAGCTCTATGACTTTTACCTCTTCAAATGGTAAGCCACTGATTTTATCATGTGCACATTTTTTAATTATCTTAAACGTTTTAAAGTGCCCCTATTATGAGTTATGAATGGTTCATATGTTGGATTTGGGAGTCCCCAACAATGGGTTGGCATGCATGCAAGTTTTCATTTGCATACATTTCCATTATAATATGCATTAATTTTTTACCTTATTTGCTGAATTTGCATGACGCTATTTATGTGTCGATTTCTTTCAGTACAGTGTCTGTGAGCTTTTAATGCTTTTTATATAGTGGCAAAGAATTTTCATGCAGACTAACATGAAAATTAAGTTTTCCCAGGTCTGTGTGGACAATATGCTAATGTTTCACGGTGACATCTACATGAAACGGCTTGGAATTCATTTTAAAACTGACTCGTTTCAAATGATTCAGTCAACTCTTTCTTTTGAGACACAATACCTTTATACACGGTGCACATTTAGATTTAAAATTTTACAGGATGTTTTCATGATGTTACACACTGCATGAAAGGGTCATTTTCAAAAGTCAATAATAGGGGCACTTTAATACTTTTTCTGTATTGTTGTCCTCATTGTTTTCTCTGTCCTCAGCCCTCAGACTGCAAAGGGTCGTAATGACACGTATTACCTGACGCCAGAGCCTGTTGTGGCACCCAACAGCCCTATTTGGTACTCCACTCAGCCAATCACGAGCGAGCAGCTGGAGCACATGCTAACACGCATCATGATGGTGCGGGAAATCCAGGAGATAATCTCCATCGCGCAGGCCAACGTACACTGAGAAAAGATGAGGGCGAGTGAAAGAAAGCAAGATGGAATAAGAGAGAGGCTTCTCCAGCGCTCCATTATGCCATCATCCTCTCCTTTCTGAAGAGACTGAATCAAATAGCCTCTGCAGCATCTCCTTATATTTCACCCATGATTAAATGGAGAGCGAAGAGGTTCAAGAGGGGTTTTCAATGAACTGGACATACAAACAAGCCTTTTTTTTTTTTGTTCGTTTTAGATACAGGAACTATTTCTGTTTGTTCCTCTAATGACCATTGAAACGTATTTGCCCAGATCCCTTGCTGTGTGCATTTTCTCTTTCTGCCATGTATGTTACGCTCCATCCTTCTTCTCACTGTCCTCGCTGTTTATTTTCTTTAAGTGCAGAACTGTAAGGATCTGGTGGTTTTTACGAACGCATACTAAAGTGATTATTGGCAGTGGACTGGAACACCATGTGATGGCCAGGTGTAAACACATTTAAAAACATGGCTTTATTCATCCGTAACACCTAACACAACCCCTGCTCACCCCAAGGAGCTTGCAGTAGCAGAGTTCACGTACCTAAGGAGTGTATTATACATGAAGACTTTTTGGTTCTGTTTTTATTTTTTTTTTTATATATACATGCATCTATGGTAACCTGATATGTATTGATATTATAGTGGTGCTGGAGAATTGAAGCCTGTGTTTTCAAACATGCCTTTTTGTACAGTGAATTACCTGTATGTGTCATCTTTGACCCTTCCTGCAGTCTCTGGTCAGTTCTGTCTCACAAGCACACGTGGGCCTCGTGGCACAGAAACTGAATAAATTTGTGCATAAGTAGTTCACAGAACTATTATTATTATTATTGAAATATTGATTATGCAATAATTCACAATTAAGTTTAGTAAAAAAAAATTGCACAAGGGATATGCTGGTATTAAAATTCTAGTTAACGAGAATTTTCATGTTATTAAAGTGCTATACATTTTTTTTCCCTCAAATTAAAAAAATAAATGAAAAGTTCTTAACCAGCAAACCTCCAAGTGATTAATTTAAAAAGACAAAACATGCAGCAAATCACTAAAAGACTCTTTTTTTTTTGAAGTCATATTTTTTTAAAAGTACAATTTTTAGACCTGTTTTTATCCATTAGAAACATTTTAAAAACCTTTTATTGTTGGGAGTCAAAAAGGTTGAGATTACCCCGGCTTCATTTACTACATATGAATTTAGGCATCAAAACGTATAAATAATAAAAGTATGAAAACAGGGTATTCAAAATTTGTTCTAGAATATGGTGATATAAATCTAAAAACAGGGCAAATGTTTATGCACAATTAAATATACAACAACCAATAGTGATTATTTTAAAATCTAATGTCTGATATTCAAGGTCCATATGTTATCCCTAATCTGTCATTCCATAATTCACAGATAAAGAAGAGATATCATTTTTCTTCATAAAACTTTAAATAATCTTTTATTACAAATCTGGACAAAAAAAAGCACCTATTCAGGATACATAATGTATTTCTTTTATAGTCAAAGCACTTCATCCTCTCAATACAAATACACTTTTTCAGTCTTGAGTTCCTAGCGGTGATCCATCTCATTCCTTTGTCGGTAGCGGGATCCGTAGTCTCTTTAAGGTGTTGGTGAAGTATTTAGGAAGGGGACAGGACACTGTGATGTCACTGTGACCTTTGAACCCTGGCAGGACGATCCTTCGGGAGTGCAGGTGAAGAGGGAGGTATCGTGTTTTACTCTGCACCAGGCCCAGCCGTCGCAGTATGCCCTCTGGCAGCTTCTGTAATGCGAAATGTGAAACCCGCGCTTGGTCAGTCTTCAAACGTGACAATGAGTCATGTCTCAAGAAAACACTACACCACCTCTTGATTATTCATTATTAACACAACACTTACTATGTTCATAGACTAAGTAAATACTGTAGTAAAACTTCATGAATCGGTTGTGTATCTAAATCTTAAACAAGCGTTTATTCAAATACTTCTAGAATCTAGAAATACGATATCGTTTAAAAGTTCGGGGGTACTTATTTTTTCTCCTTTGATCAAAAGTGACATTAAAAACAATGATTTTGCAAAAGATTTCTATCTGAAATAAATTCTGTTGTTCTTCACATTTTATTAATTTAAGAATCATAAAAAAAGGCTATGCAGGACATCTCATACCTGTGGTGCTAGTTTGTTCCATTGTGCATATTTGTGGTCTCCAAGAATGCAGCAGTTCAAAGCAAGAGCCATATGTACGCGAGGCTGGTTTTTCACACCTAAAACACATTGGTTCTGGTCATCATGTGCTTAAATGTGTTCTTTTACAGAAATCAGAACACAATGTTACATTACATACGAGTAAACCTAGCAGCATTTACAATTAGAGAGTATAGGGCACAGTTAGGAGGTACGCTTTCCACACGTCATGGTCGTTTAGTACCTGTGACAGGCTGCAGTTCCACCAAGCTGCAGCCACTGGTGCTGTCCAGAACCCGATACTGCGTGACTGCACTGTGTGCCTGTCGATGAGCTCTTACCCTGGTCACTCCATCTCCCTCCTCACTCACTTTGAACAAAGGGCTTAGACCCATCTGAGCAGAATAAACATACAAAGTTTAATTCTAGCAAAGTACCGGAGGAGACCCTGTTCTTAAAATCCGTTTTTAAGTGCATCATACATTTCTTATTGTGAACACTTGAGTGAATGGGTGCCATTAAAACGGACACATTTTGTCCTTTTACACTGAAATCTGCCAACGTATTGGTTTAAAGTAGTTTTAGACCATTTACGCTTGTAAATGATGTTTGATCTATGCATATTTGTCTCCCGAGTCAGACGAGACAAAATGTTAAATGAAGAAAACAATACGATGAAGGACTTAAAAATGTTAAAAACATCCAACTCATGGATTACAAACATGCAGAAAAAGCATTAAGGTTTGGATGGGAGTCTTGTGGATTACTGTTATGTTCTTATCTGCTTTTTGGATTCTCATTTTGATGGCACTCATTCAAAGAAGAGGATCCATTGGTGAGCATGTAATGTAATACAAAACTGCTGAACAATAACGAACCACATTTACATCTCTGACGGCCTGAAGGTAAAGGGTTTTTTTATACGTTAGAATAAGAGATGGTTTATTGAGGTGTTACCTTAAAATGTGGCTGAGGTCCCATGACCTCCTTCTCTATAATGGGAATGTCAATCACTCCCTCGGATGGAATGGGCACACCTACAGTGACTGCCCTGAACAAAACAAATGAGATTATGTTACTGTATGCTGTTGTGAGAGAATCAGTGATCAAAAAAAGCAAAAAAGGGATAATAACGGCACGCCAGAAATAAACGACCCTTTAAAAAAATTCAATTGCATCCAACTGAAGATAGGCGACAAAGGAAGCTTTTGAAGTTTAACTTACAAGTACTTCCTTTCCACTTTGTGTGATCTGATGAGTGTTTGGACATGTTCAGCGGCATCCTCGGTTTTAGCCAGGATCAAAACTCCAGTATTTTCTTTTTCCAGGCTATGGCAAAGGTGAAAATGTTGTCCCGGCGACATTCCATCAGTTATCTTTGCGAGCAAAGGCAGACATTCTGCTATGCTGTTTCTGATCCCATCTACATCTATGAGAACGAAAAAAGGAAATTAACAAGCATGTTAGTATAACCAAAGACCGGTCTTGTGCAATCACGTAAGAATAATATTATCAGGTATGTACTATTTAAACCTTATTTTACTTTATTGGAATGGTATTAAACTTGCATATTTTGTTGCATTTACTATAAAAACCCAAATTATCAAAAACGGAGAATACTCACTATGCAGAGGGACTCCATACGGTTTATTTATGGCGATTATGTTTTGGTCTTGATAAAGGATGCCACCGTAAAGAGCTTTTACGAACACACTGGGATGAACAGACTGTAGTTTCTGAGAAAACTGTTTAAGTTCGTTCACTCTGTTTTGAAGAGGTGACACCGGAACCTTTGGAGAGGAACGAAAAAAAGACGGAACTAAAATGGTTGCACATGAAGACACTTTAGTCAAAACACACTATACACACACATAAGCGAATGTACAAACGTATCTAACCTCATTGTTGACATTAGTTTGTTTTTCCTTTTCACTCCGGAGTCTGTTCGCGATATCCGCTGCTTTGAGTCCTGCTTTCCCGCTAGAAGCGAAGGTCTCTGTTTTTGAAGCAGTGGCGTACGCTCTCACGAGCGGCGTAAATGTCACCTCACGTGCATAGCGCATTTTCACAGATGAATAGTTCAAAGGCAACTCTCTTTCCTTAAATCTGAGCTCCACGATATTGCATTACTCACTGGCGTATAGGTCCGATTAAAAAGCTAGTATCACAGGAAAAGCCGAGTAACCAAGAAGACATTAAAAGCATAAGCAAAATGAACAGCGGAGCAAGAAGTAAAGTGAAGAACACCAGTTCAAAATAAAAGTCACTGATCAGCGTGACATTACATTCAGCCGAATCGGGTCAATAGATTCGTTCTGGTCACGATGAACATTTCTGATTCATTAGCTGTGCACAAACCATCTATCATATCGATTTATAAAAAAATAATAAATGACTATTACGTATGTGGCAGTGTGGTCATAAATAGACTACCTGAAGAAGTTTTTGGACGAATTTAAAGTGCATGCATGTCATTGAGATAACATATTAAACAGTCTGCAAAACAAATGTAGCTTTTGGACTATTTGAGCTATTTCTTTTTATCAAAATGGGGTTATTTTAGCGGATTACATTAGTGCAATTCTAAATAAAAGGCTCTGGGCAGAATGATGGTGCACATTGATTCACAGAAGCACCATCACAAAAGTCATAAAAAACGTTAATTGGTTTTTAATGCACTTTCAGCTCTAGTAAAGACTTCAGATATTCTTTAAAAAGGACTCTGCGCTTAGTTGTCAGTATACCATTTGATCAACGAAAAAGCGTGGTGTGAAGGAGAAAGAGAATCTATGTGTGCAGAGCATGTGTGTATCTTTGAAGGGAGGGCTGCGCGTGAATAATGAATAATGGCTGGGTTTGTGCTCACAGCTGAGTGAATTAAACATGAAGCCAGCACTAGAAAACTTACGGGTATGTTCTCTCTCTTTCTGTCTGCCTTTATACACACACCAGATTTAAACCTTTTTGTCCGTTATATGCTCTAATGAAATAAAAAGCCCTCAAACACTTTTTAGAAACGCAATCATTACCTTGCAACAAATCTCATAAACCTGAGAAGTCAAGGGAGCGAGTTTACGGTTTGAAATGGCCTTTTGATAGTTGGTTAGGCTGTCTAAACGAACCGCCTGTCCTGCTGGTTGGGGGTCAGCAGCCGCCTGCATGGTATCTCATGACAGCCTGGTGGAATTTGAGCTACCACAGGCCACTGCTTTATATGCTCCTATCAGGTCCTCGATGTTTGTGAGTGATAATGTGCCATTTCTTTTCACAAATGGAGCGTGGCATAACTGTTTGTAGAAGAGCAGAGACAGACAGATATTGTCAAGACAGATATTGTTCAGTCGGCTGCTTTCTTTTATTCTGCACTAGAGCTTCAGCATTCAGCTCAGCACAGATATCAGATGTTGTCATCCACTTTATACCCCATAAGGGCCACCAGTGATGGACGAATAATACTAGATAGGTGGTGTGCTGGAACCCATCCCTTGACAGGTGTAATATTAGGCTACACATCTTCCTCAGTTCCGCAGATCAAATTTCAAACAGGATTCCCCAAGTAAGATGCTTAAGGGGCGTTGATGTCATTGTACGGAAGTGAGTTGGACCACACTGCTGGGCACAGATAGCAGTGCCACTGAAGACAATAGGAGGACAACGTGGGAGTTTCGACAGGAATTCGAACTGAGCTGGACCATAGAGGGGACTTGGGATGTCGCACCAGACGGGTATTCATGGTAGGCACCATTTCAGTACACTACTGGCCCGTACAGGTTTATAAAATGTTACATTTAGAATAAATCATGTTTGATATACTTTTATGAGTTTTCTTTCTGTTCTCCTTTTAGCGAAAGAAAAGCACGCATTTTTAGTTATACGTGTAATAGACACCGTTAAGATATGCAAAAAGTAAAAAAAAGGCACTTTGGAATAAAACCTGTAAAAGCTCTAGATTAAAAACGTTTGCTTTAAAATCTTGCATTTAACTTTTTTTTAGATTTGCATGGAGGCTCTGTGCAAATGTGTTCGTCTTTGGGCAAAGGGGACTGTCTATGTAAAAAGGAGATTGTACTACTAAAAATGCTTAATTTTAAACTTTTTGTTCTCCAGTGTAGTGTTCTATATAGTTTTGACATAAAGAGATAGTTTTATGCTGTGTTTTATGTGAATGATGATGGGAGGTAATTTAAGCTTACGGGCGGAAGCGCTGTTCCTCATCCATCTCACCTGCACCTACATCATTTATGAGTCCTGATGCCCTGTTACCATGGTGAGGCCAAGAATGAGGCACGGGCCGCACAGTGTGGAAGCAGTGTAAAATTTCCTTTGTTTCAGTCGATTTTCTTGGTGTTTTTATAATTTATGACATGAAATACTAGGCCTATGTAACGGGGTAGTCTCTGTCTATTCTTATGATAATTAAATGTCTGTGGCATAAACTAATTCTTAGGTTTACTCACTGTGTCCTGTCTCTGTTGTATTGTCATATGCTGTATACTTCACTACTGAAACCAGCAACTCCAGACTTGAGAGAGTTCCTCGTGAAGGCAAGAAGGGGCGCTGTCAGGGTGGTGAAGATTGTTATAAGGAGCGGTGAGTAGGAGCATTTTTGTTTGTGAGGCCGTCTGTATATGTAGTACAATAATAGTATTTCAATACCCACAGGATGGTTTTGTTTGAGCACATATGTTGATGTCAGGCCTCACATGATTTTGTAATAAAACAATACCTACTGTAGAATAAGCTGTAATTCAATTATGTTTTTAAAAATGATAATATTGTTGAAATAAATAGCCACTTACGCGTATTTAAAGTGAGCACACTTTTAGGACTATGTGTCGTAATACTCTAAGGTACATCTTAACATGTTTTAAAGTAATTTGTTTACACAAATAGTAATTTTTAGTTATAATTTGTCATGCTTTCAGTAAGTATTCTTATTGTGATGTGTTGACTAACATCATAAAGCACATGTAAAGTGGACTACTTGGTTAAAAATGTAGCTATTGTATTTACATTTACATTTACATTTAGTCATTTAGCAGACGCCTTTATCCAAAGCGACGTACAAATGAGGTAAAAATTACAATAAAAGTAGTATAAAACATTTTAAATAATTATGAAATTTCATGGAAAGACGTATTTAGTCCTACTCAAAAAGCACTCTAAAGTTCAACTAATTGCATTTAATATGAATGTTAATTATAATACAGTTCATTAAGGGCAATTACATGTCCAGAAACAGGACATTCAGTTCACATTAAAGAATGTTATTGCTTATATTGTACTTATTTATCGTTACCACTTATCATTTAGAAGCTGTTTTATCATTGAAAACCTAACAAACATACATAAATGTTTTGCTTAAAAGTGTGCTTTTGCTATGTTTTAAAATAAATGACACTCGGTTTGATGTTTTTCCATGTAAGGCTGCATACATTTACTCTAGCAAATATATTTCAGTCACTTGTTGACTCTAAAGAATGTCAAGTAAATGTGGAGATAAATTGGACTCTGGAATGTTATCCGTGCAGTGCTAGTGTATGATAACATGGCACCGTGCTGTTTTTGGACCCAGAGTGATAGTCAGTGCATTTATCTGGGGCTACTGCAAGTAGTCAGGGTGTGTGTTATGAGGTGTGTATGTGTGTGTATCTGTCTGTGTGTGCTTCAGAACAGCTGGTGTTGGGAGCGTACAGAGAGGTGTCTCAGAGCTGGGATCAGGACTACGATGCCTGTGTCCTGCCCATGCTGGACGGTCTGGAACCCTGTTATATCCTTTACCGCCTCGACTCACAGAACCAGCTGGGATATGAGTGGCTGTTTATCTCCTGGTCGCCGGACCAGTCACCGGTAAGTAGGAAACACATTATAAAGTTGAGTGTGTTTGCTAAATACAAAATCCTCTACTATATAAATAATGTTCTTTTTTAACCACTTTGGCTTAAAATATTGTCAGTTCTGTGTGACCATGCCCATTCATTCCACACTATAAAGGTGAGGTTAAAGATGGTGTACGCTGCTACCCGTGCCACACTGAAGAAAGAGTTTGGAGGAAGTCACCTGAAAGATGAGGTGTTTGGAACAGTCCAGGTGTGTAGACAGGGGTATATTTAAACAAGAAATATTTGATACCTGTACTGTTACAATATATGTTTTTACATACATATATGTATAGCAATGTAAATGTTTTTTTTTTGATCCCGCTGCATGGGTGTTTTGGGGCAAATGTTTTTTTTATTTGTTTTTGGAGCGAATAGGACCACAAATATTTTTGAGAATCAGCTTGCAGAAATTATAAGCAATCAGAATCAAGTATCCCAGATATAAGCTCAATATTCAACATTGTGTGGTGCCTGAAATCATGAGCCATCAACAGTATAAAATGTACTTTCCTGACAAACGCCCATTTGTTTTCTGCACTCAATCTTAACGTTCTTTATTGGCTTCCTTTAATATTAATGGGGACTTTCTACTGGGCAAAAAAAAAAATAATTTTATTTTTATTCATATTAAAATGCACTTCACACTAGAAAAAAGTTTTATATGAACAGAAAGAGTACAAATAATGTCCAGGGGGGAAAAGGGTCCAAAATAAACAGGGGAACCGGTGTCCTCGTCATGCTGCAGGGATAGAGAAGTTCAGGCAGTGTTCGAGGGGGAAGGATACAGGTAAGGAGCAAACATATTGTCCACATTGTCCACAGCCCATGATTTTTGCCGTTGACACCGTTTGGCATTGGCACAAGCGACCAAAAGTTTAGCTATAGCAGCCCGGGCATGTATATTGACCGAACAGTTTTGGTGAAAACAGGAGAGTTAAGGTGCACATTTAATTCTGTAGTGAGTTGTGCAGCTGTGGTTTTGTTTTTTTGGTACAATCTGGTTTAGCACCTGGACATCCCTTTTAGACAGCTTCCTCTTGCGTCCACAGTCACTTCTGTTGGATGTGGTTCGTCCTTCTTGGTGGTATGCTGACATTACAGTGAATACCGTGGCTCTTGATAAATCACAAAGACTTGCTGTCTGGGTCACAGATATGCCAGCAAGACATGCACCAACAATTTGTCCTCTTTTAAACTCTGATATGTCACCCATAAAATTGAGTGCATTGCAATATTTTAAGCAAAACTGTGCATTACTGGTGGAATGTGCAACCAGACCATTACTTTTTTTCTTTACATATTTAGAGGTGTGATGATGTGTCATCTAAGCACTATTTTCTATCTGCAGGAAGATGTGTGTTTCCAAGGTTATCTACGACACCTGTCCTCGTCCGCCTGTCCGGCTCCCCTCACCACTGCTGAGCAACAGCTACATCAGATTAAAATTACAGAGGTGAGGAAGGTCAAAAACGTTTGTATGCTTCAAAACACTTCACACCAAAACTGAGACAAATCTGACTAACTAAATATCTAATAAACAAATGCATTTTTTAATGCACCCCACAGGACAAAGTGGCACGAGTAAGTGTACTATGATTGATTTACTTTTCAAGTCTTTAAGTATTAAGGGGATTTTCACAAAAGGTTTGTACTGTTCCATTTAGGATGAGAGAAGACGAGTTGCCAGCATAAGTGGACAAGCAAAGGTAGCCTCATCTATCTAAATTTAAAAGTATACATACACATGTGTGTGTGTGTGTGTGTGTGTGTATATATATAAGAAAAAATATATATACAGTGCCCTTCTTTGGGAGAATTGGAACAGTAATGCCAAAATTGCTCTGTTTGCTGTGGAGTCAAGAAATCTGTAAATATGATTAAAGGTGGAATATGAGACAAATCTACAGAATGTCACATTTTATTATTGGGTGATTTAATACATATGTTTTACCAGAAGATCAGCACTTCAAGTTTCATCCTATCTGATGTGAGCATAAGGCAAAAGCATCCTCTGTAAAGCACGGTGGAGATGGTGTCCTGGCATGAGCATGCTGTCTCTGAAACAGGCCCTCTCAACTTTAATGAAGAGTTAATATATGTTGGATCAGGAAAAACATGACAAAAAAAAATTATCATGGCAAAGATGGAAAGTCTTAGAATCAATCTCCAGATTTAAATCCAACTGCACGTGAATTTTACCCACTGAAGAAGGGACAAAAAAGCAGAAACTCAAAAAATGGCTGCATTAAAGGCTGAGAAAAGCAAGTCAGAGGATGAGACCAATAGTCTGGTGACGTCCATGCATCACAGACTCACTGGTCTGATTGCACGCAAGGGATCTGCAACTAAATAATAGCTTAGATCAACTGTCCCAATACTTAATCTCAAACCAAACAGTGAGATCAACTCTGAAAGTGGTGTCCTTTTTATTTGGTAACATTTTTGTTTGGTATGTCCTGAAATAACTTAAAATAAAAAAAAGTGACATTCTGTACTTTTGTCTCATATTCATCTTTTAACCATATTTGTAGATATGGTACACAGCAAACAAAGCAATTTTGTCACTACTGTACCGATACTTACAGAGAGCGCTGTATATAGAGTCATGGCCAAAAATACTGACCAAAAAAGGCTTGAAAATGAATCTGCATTGTTAATCCGTTTGATCTTTAAGGATTAATGTTAACAGTTAAAATTTAACTTTCAGTGGATAATAAGAATTTAAAATGGGGGAAAATATAATTATAAAATAAATGTTTTTTTCTATTACACATTGGCCACAATTAGTCAACACTTTTTATAACCTCCATTTGCCAGTTTAACAAAATTTTCTCATATAATGCCAGATGAGGTTAGATAACACCTTCATCCAGAATCACTCCAGACTCTTTAGATTCCCAGCTTTTGTTGCTTTTGGTGCTTCTTCTCTTCAGTTCACCTCACTCATTTTCTACAGGGTTCAGGTCAGATAACTGGAATGATCAGAAGATGAAGCAGAAGCTTGGTTTTTTGCTCAGTGACCTATTTTTGTGTTGCAGGTTTGTGTTTGAATTATTGTACGGTTGGAAGATCCAAACATGGCCCATTATAAGATTTATAACACAGCCAGTCACTTACAGTTTTTTTTAGCATTGATAGAATCAATGATGCCATGTGTCTGATCAAGATGTCCAGGACCTCCAGCAGAAATATAGGCTCACAACATAAAAGAAATATTTCATTGTACACATGGGGTCATTTTTATCCCTGTGTCCACAAAACCCATGATTAGTGGTATTGAATATGTTGGAGTTCGTTTTGGATAAGCTAGAAGAAATTCTCTTGAAACTCTTGAAATTCTCTTGAAATTATTTCATAATGATATTTTCCCCTATTTAAAATTCTTACTATCCAATAAAAGGTTTGATTTTTATGAATTTTCTAGTTAAAGATCAAAAGGTTTAACAATGCAGATTCATTTTCACGGCCTTCTTTGATCACATTTACCAAGGGTGCCAAAATTTTTGTCCATGACTGTATATATATATAAAAATCATTGTTTTCTGTTACGTGTTTCGGATACAGACAGAGATCAGCGTGGAGAGTAAAAATCCGACTTTGCAGGGTTTGGCGTTCCCATTGCAAGAAGAGGCTAAACATGCTTTGCAGCAGCTTAAATTTAAACGGATCAATTACATTCAATTAGTAAGTTCCACATATACACATGAAAAAAGCTAAATGTTCAGACTGCACTTTATATATATATATATATATATATATATATATATATATATATATATATATATATATATATATATTAATTACTAGTTACTATTACTAGTTACAATTACCTTCATTATGCATACAAATAAAATGCAAAAAAAACATTCTTTACTTTACATGATTTTTATAACAGGATTCACTAATATTACATTTCGGAATAAATGAAGCAACAAAACATCACCACATACAATGTTATGCTTGCTGCACTGCACATAATCTTAAGATTAATAACATGGCACATTTTACTGTATCGTTTCTTAAGCGGCTGGACACCGAACGAGAGACAATT
Organism: Puntigrus tetrazona; assembly: GCF_018831695.1. Classification (NCBI taxonomy): domain Eukaryota; kingdom Metazoa; phylum Chordata; class Actinopteri; order Cypriniformes; family Cyprinidae; genus Puntigrus; species Puntigrus tetrazona. The sequence goes on along the minus strand of NC_056709.1, from coordinate 18,087,996 downwards.
GAGCTGGTCCACACCAGTCCTACAGAGACCATAGATCTGCCAAGCAGAATCCCCACTGATACCCCACGATACCACTTTTTCCTGTACAAACATGCCCATCAAGGACAGGCACTAGAAGCTGTAGGTTAGTACCAAAATGTAGCTGATTTAACTATTCTGCTAGTGTCACAGTATGCTGAATTGGCTTCTCGGTATTGGTAATAAGATTTTTGTTTCTTCAAAGCTAATGTTTGTTATGTTTGTGTTTGAATATGTGGAGCAGTTTTCATCTACTCCATGCCTGGGTATAGCTGTAGCGTAAAAGAAAGGATGCTGTACTCCAGCTGTAAGAATCGACTGCTGGATGAGGTAGAGAGAGACTATCACATAGAGATCGCCAAAAAGGTACAGTTGGTCCTAACACTGTACGGTATGTTTGTGTGTGTGTGTGTGTGTTTTTAATAGCTGTTGAAACTTTGACCTGAGTAGAAGAGTACGAGGATGCCAGATACTTGAGAATGGAAATAAAATCATGTTTTATAATATTCATAAATCATATTGATTTACTTTTTATGGAAACTGTAATACTTTTTGTTCAGGATTAGTAGTAGAAATAACAAAAAAGGAGCATTTATATATTATATATTCATATTTTGTAATATTATTATTAATATGTTTACTGTCACTTTTGATCAGTTTAGTCCGTCATCGCTAGGTAAAAGTATCTATATATTTAAAAGCTATTTGAAACTTTGAATAACAGCTTAATAATCCATAACATACGATATTTGCTTTGAATCAAACACTCATATTTATCCACATTTCAGTAAATATTTTTATATGTTTATATGTTTAGATGGAGATTGATAGTGGAGAGTGCCTGACCGAGGATTTCCTTTATGAAGAGGTTTACCCGAAGCAGCATGCTCTGAAACAAGCCTTCACCAAGCCAAAGGGCCCAACAGGGAAACGAGGGAACAAGCGTCTAATCAAAGGATCGGGAGAGAACGGAGATGAGAGCTAGAATCATACAGTCAGAACATGTAAAATGACAGCTGATACACTTGTCTGTAGCCTGTTTCTTGTCTTAGCTATCCTTTTGGAGCTTATTATTTTTTATGTTAGATTTTAACTTGTCTTCTTACATTCTGAAACACATTCTCACATGGTTTTCAAGGCCACATAAATGTGTTGTTTAGAGGATGATTTTTATGTTAAGATAAAATAAAATCCATTAATCCGTCTTGTTAAATCTCCTTTTTTGTCTATGGAGAAGCATTATGTTTACACTTATATATATATATATATATTGCAGCTGCATTTAGTACTAGAGTGTGGATACTGTTGGATAATTATCCAATAGTTTAATAGTAATGATGTTATATATTTATGAATACTCATCAGTTGTGTAGTAGACATAAAGCAGGTCTTTAAAAACATATATTTGTATATATATATATATATATATATATATACACATTTTTAATTTAATGGCTTTTCTGGGTTTGTCTCTTAAAGGGTTAATGCATGTGCTGATCCAGGGCCAGCTCTATCAGTCACTAGGATGTTGGGATGTAATTAACCATATGACTAACATTCTGGCAATAAACATTTTCTGGAATTAGACTTACTCAGCACTACGCTTACCTTGCAGTTACCTCCCATCACAGCCCTCGCTGTCGCCCAGAGATCTCTCAGTTAACGCAGCTGGCGCAGAGGTCAATTTCAGCGACTGTTTCAGCATTCCCGGAAAGCTCTTTACTGGGAAAGTCATCCGCCTCCAAACCGGCACGGACGCTTCGTCAGAGGCGCGCGGCAGCCAATGGAGACGCGGCGACGGTCGAGAGCGCAGTTCTGCGAAACGCCAAGCGGCCGCGAGCGCAAAGATGCAGCGCGTTTCTCGGAACGCGTTTCCTAGAATGCGCGTCACCTCATAAAACAGCCAAACGTGCCTGCAAAGGCGTTTCTTATTTTTCTTATTACAGGAAAATAGCAATCCGCCAAGCCAAGCGACCTATTACTCTTGTTTGAATACTGCCACCGAGCTTTTTTTTTTTTTTTTTTTTTGGTTGTTGATGTTGTTTTTCGTCCTCATTTCTCTCCTTTCGATTTCCTGGAGAACACTTGACAGAGGAGGCTCGTTCGGCTTTAGGGATTTACTGCTGTAAAATGTTTAGATGTTGACCGCATTCCCTCGCTTTTGTGGACGTTTGGTCGCCCTTATAGCGCCGCTGGAACAATGTTCCAAAGGATTCGCGTAAATTTCACGGTCTTTCCAAACTGTCATCGCACAGAAATCTGCCGCCTCTTGGTTACTTACAGAAGGTGACGGTTTTATGCCCACAAAGGTAAGAAATCTGTCTACGTGTTTTGTATCTGAGATCCCTTTAGTTTCGTAGGAAGCGTGAGGCGGCCAGACCTGTATGGTGGGTTTGCGCTCGACTCGTTTGCGATGAACTGCAGAGGTTACCTTTTCCGCCCGTCTTTTTTTATTTTAGTTCGTAATCCCTACCCCATTCTCGCTGCTGGTATTTCGAAATTGTTCTCATCGGAATGATTTTTAATGTTGCGTTGTGTAATAAGCAGCGAAACGTGCACTGAAAGTTACTGTCTGCAAACATGAAACTTTTTTTTTTTTAAAAAACAGCACATGCGTATTTCCCTGCCATGGCTGTTGAGTCTAATTTAAATGTAATTGTAATCGTTATAATTAAAAATATATATATATATTTCTATTTCAACACAGGTAAATGGAAACCGTAGTTTAACTGGCTTTCCATTTGAATCATTTTTGTTTTATTGAATTCATAACACGCCTGTGAGCGTACTTTACAGTTTGTGTAAATTTAACTTGAATAAAATCTTTAAAAAAATTATATAGGCTATGGACATAATTATCTATAAAAGAAAAAAAAATACAATAAATCAATATAAGCTGCAGTTGTTTGTAAAGGCTTTTAGAATAATAATAATAAAAAAACACATTTACCTTTCCGGTGCATTTCAGAGATTAGTGTATAATGAGTGTATGATAACTTAACCATTTGAGTCATGATATTTCTGTAATCTAACATATATAAAGGATAACATGCAGATTCTGACTGTATTTGAGGCTTCCCAATAACATTGAAACATGTGTGACTTTCGACATATTTGCAACTTCTTCTCTTGTAAAATCTGTTGTTTACCCCGTTGAAATTCTTGCCACGTTGTGTAAACAGCATGCAAGTGCATTTTCTCGTTCTTGGCGCACTTCACTTCCTCTGTTCTTTCTTTGACTCCACTGAAATTATGAATTACAAAAGAGGCGATATCGAACTCGCAGCGGTTTTAACCTTTGGACTGTTTTCTCTGCTGTCTCACTTCATTTCGTAGATTTAAACAAAAAAGCAGTTCATTGCACGGCAATTATTCTGAAGAAATGTGTTTTTTTTCTTTCATAAGAAAGCCCTCATGCCAGAGCCACCTTCAGGAATGGTCGCTAGCCACACAAGTGCCCAAAACGAGAGGGTTGAATCAGAGGTTCATCCGATTCAGCGGGCCCAAGCCGTTCCGTACTCATGGGCCCCGGCTGAGGACTTGCGTTTTATCACCACCACCTTTCAGCACCTACATACCTCAGGTATATAATATTTAAGCAGTGATGTGCACTTATGTTTCTTATGTTTCATGATTGCATCTGTCCAGTGGCAACGATCGGGTCAAACCCACAACACATAAACTACTCCCAACAAATAATAGCATACACAAATTCTTCATATGAGCATTGCACTTCACTAAATAACTTCATCAAATAAATACATTTTTACAAAAAGCGTTTATTTGCGTGGACACAGGACAAAGTTTAAGGGTGCACATGTAATATCTGAGAAAGTGCAGAGCCACAATCGCTGTATTTGGGAGAGCAAGTCTGCTTTAAGACGAAAGATTTGAGCCCCTGAGCGCCCACAGGATTCTCGTCTATGAATTGAAGATTATGTGTAATGCTGGATTATAATAACAAGCCCTATACAGAGTCTCAAGTCATCTTTTTACATTTATGTATTTTATATTTTATGAAGAACAGATTGTGCCCTAAAGTGATTACAGCAATAGTCTATTTCTGTGCTGATAAAATATTTATACATTTATTTTTTTAATTTAGAAACAAATAATTATTAATTATAATTTAATTATTATGTTTTAGATTAACATTATTATTACATGATATCAAATACCCTTCAAAAGTTCAGGTTTAGTACAATTTTTTGATGGTTTAAAAGACGTTTCTACTCATGCTGCAGTTATTTGCAGTATTTGTACTAATTTGAATTGTAATTTAAAATAATTATTTTCTGTTTAGTTATATTTTGAATTTTCGGCAGCCATTACTCCAGTCTTCAGTATCATATGATCCTTCAGAAATTATTCTGATATGCTGATTTGTTGCTCAAGAAACATTTGTTATTATTATCAACAGTTGTGCTGCTTCCTATATATGTGTGTGTATATATATATATATATATATATATATATATATATATATATATATATATATTATTTTTTAATTTTTTCTTTCTATGTGAATAAGGTACTGATCTCAGTTGGTAGTGTATGTCATTAATATAATTTCTTTATCTTTAAGGCTGGTACTGGGGTGGTATGACAGCCAGTGAGGCAAGGGATGCCCTAATTGGAGCATCAGAAGGGACTTTCCTTGTCCGTGACAGCAGCCATCCACTCTACCTCTTCACCCTGTCTGTACAGACGTGGAGAGGTCCAACTAATGTCCGTATTGAATATGACAGCGGCCAATTCCGTCTCGATTCCAGTTTTCCAGCCCGATCTAGCCTGTTGTCCTTCTCTGCTCTTCCTAGCCTCGTGCAGCACTACACATCCACGAGTCAAGAGGAGGAGAGGATAGCAGCTGAAGAACGTCACATGGTGTCAAAGGACAATGGCATCCTGCTAAAGCTCAGGAAGCCTCTGTACAGGCCTCAGGCCTTCCCGACATTACAGCACCTCACACGCCTCACTATAAACAGACAGACAGATTGCCATAAACAGCTGCCACTGCCACGGCCACTGCTGCTGTACTTGCAAGAATACCCCTTTCAGGTGTGAGGACACTTGGGGGGATGTTTGTGCATTTCGGGGTGGGGACTTTTGCAAAGTCAAAAGTGTTTTAGCCAAAATTTGCAAATATTGCTCCCTGGCAAAATCATGGGTACGTTTATTGCGGTCATGTATCAGAGGTGTGCAAATAAGGTGTGCAAATAAAGAACTATTTTGTGTAAAAAAAAAAAAATAATTATATTTGTAAATACTTCTCATTTTGGTGAACAAAATGTTTCTGTTTCCTTCCGTGCTTCGAAGAATGGAGCTTCAACTCTGCGCACATACTGCCATCACCAGAACAATAAAAAAAAGTAAAGCATCAAAATACGTATACATAAATGTATTCTGACCTTGTGTCTCCAAAGGGGTTGCATTTTAAGCACTCTGTTTGAAGATATTTAGGAAATAGTTGACAATAAAAAATATTTAGCTAATTAAGAACTAGTTTTCTGTTAGAATGTCATCATTACATGAAAAGTTAAAGGCTTTTTTTTACACACCAAACACATTGGGATGTAACAGCAAATAAACCAACAAAAAAAGACACTGTCTTTGAAAGCGTAGAGCAATGAATTTCCATTTTACATTTTAAGTAATGTAGGCTAATCTTTTATTTATTTATTTTACCTAGTAAAAATACAAATAATATTTCAGTACATATGATGAAATTCGCTACGCATCTTTAGACGAGCTCTCCGTTTTATATGAAAACACGCAGAATTTTTTTTCGTCAAATCGTCATGGGCAGGTCTATTTTTTCGCTCACTAATACACAATATGTATAATATACACTTCTTTCGAATATGTCACTGGATTATGAAGACTAGTTCGGGACTTTTATTTTGAAAGTGTCGTTGCGCGTCAGGTGGATCGCGGCTTCGCCTTGTCATAAGGTTGCGCATTTTACTTCGAATGTTTATGACAATATGGCGGAAGGAGAGGAGCCGTAAGTGAAATTTTGTACAAAACTGCACATAAATCCCTCGTAACAGTGCTTGTAGTTCAATCAACAGGACGCAAGAACGTTAACTTGCGGGTAGCAGAGCATGAATGAACCTTCTTTTATTCTCTCTTTTTAGGGAGAAGAAAAGAAGGAGAATAGAGGAGCTGAATGAGAAGTTAGTGAAATGAAAGATAAGAATTTAGATGTGGCAGCCAGCAGGTTTGCTTTGGGGGGTGTTGAATCTTACAACGAGCTTCATCTGTACTGCAGATATTGTTCAGACATGATTTTGAACAGCTCTCCGCATATAGACCCACTGTACATAAAATACAATGTAATCTAACGTTGTCTGAAAGCGTGCGAAACCTCCAAACGCTGCTGTTTGCACACATGCCATAATGTTCTTTCATAACATAAAGTGAAATTTACCTAAATTCAGTACCGTTCAAGCCATACATTAATTACTGTACAAAAAATATTGTATATTATTATATGTGCAACCCTGGACCACAAAACCAGTCATAATCATAAATTAATCATGCTCTGCAATCTGAATAAATAAGATTTCCATGGATGTATGGTTTGTTAAGATAGGACAATATTTGGCCGAGATACAACTATTTAAAAATCTGGTGTCTGAGGGTGGAAAAAAAAGTAAATTCCTTTAAAGTGGTCCAGATTAAGTCTTTAATAATTAGAAATTAAGTTTAGATATACATGCTAGGAAATGTACAAAATGACAGAATGCAACATGATCTTTACTTAGATTTTTGGCATAAAAGAAAAATGCATCATTTTGACCCATACGATGTATTGTTGGCTATTGCAACAAATATACTTGTGCAACTTATGACTGGTTTTCTGATCCAGGATCACATATGTGAATGTTTTTTGTAATTACCAAATAAACTGTGGAGTGAATGTGCTGTGTTTCTAAATATTTGTATTTCTCCACAGTATGGTTGTGGATGGAGGGAGCGGGGATCGCTCTGACTGGCAGGGAAGATGGGACCATGTCAATAAGTTCTTAGAGAGAGCAGGACCCTTCACTCATCCGGATTTTGAACCCAGCACTGAGGTATGACATAAATCTCAATGCACTCTGTCATATATATATATATATATATATATATATATATATATATATATATATATATATATATATATATATATATATATATAATGTATCATATTATTCAGTGTAATATATATATATATATATATATATATATATATTCCAGATCCCATTTAAAATGTTTACTTTATTCTATGGCTACTGTTAAGGAGACAATCAATTAATCAGAAAGTTCAAGCATTTTATCAGAACAAATTCATTAGATTTTTTCTGTTAATTTTGCTTTGTATAGATTACTTAATAGCTGGTTTAAAAATATAAAGACAGGCTGTGCTGTACTTCTTAGGAAATTAAATAAATACAGGTTTTATCGCAAGAGCATTTTTTGAAGTTATTACATTATTGTAACAGATAAAGATAGATGAGCGTAGAGTCATTTTTCTTCTGTTTACCACTTTTTGGAGCTATATGCAGAATATTTAATCAGGTTCTGTCCTGTGACTGTCATAAAACAGTTCCTCAACCAGGTTGCCTTAAGATAATGAGATGAATGTCAAATCCAACATTAAAATACATAAATTTTTGATTTATTTAATCAAGACATATTTCATTTTAATAAAAAAATATATATATAATTTTCAGAATATATATATATATATATATATATATATATATATATATATATATATATATATATATATATATATATATATTCAGAATCAGAGTTTATTAAAAAAGCAAAAAACATCACATCACAATAATCCACCATAAATAATCCGTCGTAAAGGACTATAGTTTTTGAGGTATTTACTCTCTTCTCTTTTCATAAACTCTGTACATCTTCTTCTAGTCTCTCCAGTTTTTACAGGAAACATGCAAAATTCTGGTTATTGGAGCTGGTGGACTTGGTTGTGAGCTGCTCAAAGATCTGGTACAGGTTTTGTTGTGCTGTATTTTTTTTTTATTTTTTTGACAGATTAGGGTTGCATCAAAATGAAAATTCTGGGCTGAAACCGAAAATTCTCAATGTAACTAGCAAAAAAATGTTGGCGGCCAAATTTCGATGCATCCCTAAAACAGATTCTTGTTTAATAACAGCTATAATATTCTACACCTTGAAATTACAAAGATGCTAATTGCTGTGTTTTTTCCCGTCTTGCTCATATGTGGTTTTATAACCCAGGCCTTGTCCGGTTTTCGGCACATTCATGTTGTGGACATGGACACCATTGATGTTTCTAACCTTAACAGACAGTTCCTCTTCAGGTTAGTTTTAGTAGGGTGACCATACGTGCAATTTTTGCCGGACGCTTCCGGTTTCTGTACCTTTTGCTTTGATTCAAAATACCTTGAGAGCATTTTGAAAACGTAAGGATCGGTCTGCACGCAAACAAAGCCGAAACCTAGATATTTTAGGCTATATAGAAAATCTGTCCAGGACGTGTCCGGAGAAAATGGCTCTTATTGTCACCCTAGTTTTGGTCAGCTGATAGCTGTCTTTTTGAGTCTTTTCTTGATCTTTTATTTATTAATGTAAACTGATCGCTGTTATATCCGCAGACCGAAGGATGTGGGACGACCAAAGGCAGAGGTCGCGGCAGACTTTGTAAACGGCAGGGTCCCAGGCTGCAATGTCGTCCCGTATCCTTCAAAGCGCATTAAATGTATATTCAAATACTAAAAAACTCCTTTAATCATTCCCTCAGAACATTTTTATTTTGGGAATGCTGTTACATGTTTCTGTTTGATACAGTACCGCTCAGACGTTTTGGGTCAGCATTCATCATATGTGTGTCAGAATATTATTTATTATTTATATATATTTACCTTAATATACAATGCAGACATTTTCAGAAAATCCAGGACTTCGATGAGTCGTTTTACAGGCGTAAATATCCTATAACTATTTTTCTTTTGTCTAAAATGCCTTATCTTATGTTAACCCAAAGTTCCATGAAAAGGTTTTGTACTGCGTTGTGATACTGTGGTTTTGTTATGTTATGACACTTTTTGGGGGGAGGCTCTGCTTGGAAATCTGAGTAATGTTATTTTGTATTATTTTTGTTGTTACTGCGTAGAATTTCACATAGTAGTCTGTGGCCTGGACTCTGTTGTTGCCAGAAGATGGATGAATGGGATGCTGGTATGTGTTTATTGTCCTGAACTATCTGTCATCTTAAATGCATAGATCTGTCATCTAAATAAAGTGTTTCTAATCTGTGAGAAGTTTATATATATATATATATATATATATATATATATATATTATTATTATTATTATTATTATTATTATATTTTTTTTTACATAGCTAGAAATATGGGAATGTGCTTTTTTTATCCATGTCTGCTAGTGTACTTAAATATTACCAAATGATTACCTGATGTAATGTAAAATGAAATGCTTACAAATGTCATTTCAATTCATATAATCATGCATCTGTTACTAACGTTATGTAATGTTATTTATTAAAGACAGGTATTTTAAAAATGTACCTTGTTTTGTCTTTCTCAGTTATCTCTGCTGATTTATGAAGATGGTGTCCTAGATCCCAGTTCCATTATTCCATTAATAGATGGAGGCACAGAGGGCTTCAAGGGCAATGCCCGAGTCATTCTTCCAGGCATGACAGCTTGCATCGATTGCACCCTTGAGCTCTACCCTCCACAGGTGCACACTGGGAATTTTGTGTTAAGTTAAATTTCAAAAGCCTTTTGTCTTACTCGATTTTGTCCCCTACACAGATAAACTTTCCGATGTGCACGATAGCCTCTATGCCACGGTTACCAGAACATTGTGTTGAATACGTCCGCATGCTGCTTTGGCCCAAAGAAAAGCCTTTCGGAGGTGCTTGAATTCACAGTATTTGCATAGCATCCAAAACCATATTTAGTTATATTGCTTCTAGGTAGTCTGCTATTATTCCACATTCAAATCCACATTCGTTTTCTTCAGATGGGGTAGCCCTAGATGGAGACGACCCAACGCACATCCAGTGGGTGTACCAGAAATCTCTGGAAAGAGCAGCAGAGTTCAGCATCACTGGGGTGACTTACAGACTCACCCAGGGTGAGTGATTTTTTTCTTTTTTTTTTTAAAGGAAATCAAGTTTATGTTTACAATCGTACACATTGTTGTTTGTAAGTTGTTGTTGATGTTCTACCTCACCTGTGTTTCAGGGGTCGTGAAGAGAATAATTCCTGCTGTGGCTTCTACAAACGCTGTTATTGCTGGTATGTTGACTTTGCAAGTGTTGCAAATGATGCTCGAAAGCCTTTTGGTATTGTTCAATAAGTTGAGCTTTAACTGGTAATTCTGCTTCTTCCTTTCTTTTTACATTTCAGCTGCTTGTGCCACTGAGGTTTTTAAAATTGCCACAAGGTAAAGTTATTTCCCTGGAGAGAGTGTTTTATTCACTGTTCATTCACATTTCTGATTTATTCTTTTACCTCTGTTAAACAGCGCCTATGTTCCCCTGAACAACTATTTGGTTTTCAATGATGTGGATGGGCTGTACACGTACACCTTTGAGGCTGAGAGAAAGGTTAATGATTTGAACATGATTTAAAAGACATGACAAAAAAAAAATAAAAGTAATGTTAAATGTTTCCGTTGCATGTGTAGGAGAACTGTTCCGCCTGCAGCCAGATACCACAAGACCTGCAGTTCCCGCCTTCGGCTAAACTACAGGACATTCTGGACTACTTGACTGAGAACGCCTCTCTGTGAGTCACAATATTTATTTATTTATCTATCTATCTATAAACGTTACTATAAGAACTAAATATATACATATGTATATATGTGTATATATATATATATATATATATATATATATATACAACTAAATAAATATAAATATATACACAACTAAATAAATATAAATATAAATATATATATACAAATTAAAATGAAGTAAAGTCAAAAAAAGACAATTTGAAGAGTAGAATCATGTTGATTATCTAAAAAATATCTTACAAGTAAAGAAAGAGAACCTTTCAAACTCTTGAAAGTAATTCCTAACAATATTTTAAACGTTTTAACTTAAAGCAAGGATAACTAACACAGTTCCACCCAATATCAAGTTCTTAATTTTAATCACCTATCCTTCATATCTCCAAAAAGTCTTTAGTTTTATCATATTTATAAAACAAGGATACAGCTTTACGATTCTCTCCAAAATACACCTTTTTTTTTGTTTCATTATTATGCTACTTTATTACTATCTTAAATAAATGGTTAGATAAACATGCCAATAAATTATTATTTTACTGTATTAGATGAACACGTAGCAACAAAATGGCAAGAACAAAATAAATGCTTAATATTTTTTCCCGTTCTAAGCAAAGCCTACTGAAAGAATCAGATTCATCTCGCCACTTTAATTTTATTTTTTATTCCTTTTAGTTAAAAAATATTAAATGTGACAATGTTACATAAGACGAAGTGCAAAAAAATGCGTTGTCCTCGTGTGTTAACTGTTTATTTATCTGGAACCTCCTGTTTGTAATAACATCGAGTCTTTTGTCTACAAGCCAAATGAAGTCTCCTGCCATCACGACAACCTTGGATGGAAAAAACAAAACTCTGTATTTACAGGTTAGAACATTTCTAACACGTACCGGACGTGCCATATGTAGCGACACACTTTTTTTTTTCAGAACATGCACTTTATTTTTGACACATTTGAAACTTTTACCTTCAGACCGTAACATCTATTGAAGAGAGAACGCGACCGAATCTAAACAAAACGCTGAAAGGTGATTGGAAGTCTATTGTGATATATCTTATTTGAAAAAAATGCATTGATGTTGCATACGTCTTAAATGCTTTCTTGCACTTGCAGAGCTTGGACTAGTTGATGGACAGGAACTGGCAGTGGCTGATGTCACCACTCCTCAGACTGTACTCTTCAAGCTCAACTTCATCTCATAGGACAAACGCTTCGTTCTCTTAGACATTTGCAGGTGGTTATTGCAGTCGTCATCAAAATGAAGCAGCCTTGGAAATGTAGTTTATAAACTCAACATATCAGCATCAGAGACATCACGTGCTCGGCTGGAATCGCCGCAGTTTGTATTTAGATTTTTCGGTCAGCTCTGTCCATCAAAGACACTTACAGGAGACTTTTTTTCTTTTCATCGTCTTGCACTGCTATAGTCGTAAGAGTCATTTTGGTGGATTTCTTTTTTATGCAAACTGTTCATCTATTTATTTTGTTGTTGTGCATTCGCAGTATCTTGTTCAGTGTCTTGTAGGAAAAAAAAAGTCGTTTTGAATTAAAATTAGAAATCATGTTTTAAACAAGTGCTGAAGTCCTAGTCCTGTAATGTTTTTCTATATTCTCAGTTTGAGAATAAATATTTAATTACATATTTATTAAATATTATAAATTCTATTGAAATGTACGTGTTGTAAACAAATACAGAATATTGGACTGTCAGTGTAGGAAATAGTTATACTGTACTGTTTTATTTGTTTTACAACAATCCAACTTTGTATTTAGTTTTACATGCTACACCACTGAAATTAAGCTAGAATTAAATTATTTGTTGGTATACTTAGTTTCCTACTACATTTTTAAAACCACCATGCAACACTGCAATAAGTTCAGTTCATATTTAAGTATTAATGTAATAATTTAGATTAATATTCATTTTAAGTGGAATATTTTAATACAAAATTGCAAACCAGCTTTAACTTCATTTAAAATGTAGCACAGTCTGACATTTGTGCATTGGAGACCGCATGGTGTCCCTCTTTCGCGTGCAATAAACATTTTTTACTTTCATTATACTGGATGGAATCCATGTATCATAAAATCACATAAATCATAAAAACTTAAAGTTATTTCTTTTATAGATATGAAACATATCAAATCAAATAATGAGATTCAGCATAAAGTTAACAGATATAATGTTTGATTCACAATACAAATTAAACATTTTTGAGGTCAAATCACAACTATAACCCGTTTTCTCTTGGACCTACAGTGATAGGTCTCCACAAAACCTTTTTGAATGGTGGCATTCGTTAAAAAGTACCAATTTTTTTTTTATATCAATATCTATACATTTTGACAGAGTATAAATACTAACACACATGTTATGAAGGTTTTTCAAATGTAATTCTCTAAGTTTAGACAATTTAAGTTTAATTAGAAATACAAAACCGATAAATGTTTGTTACAAACTATAAGTAAAATAAACATTCCAGAAAAAAAAAATCCTTCTAGGCTTTAGGGATCTCATTTTATAAAACAAGTGTGCAGTAAATTTATTTGTACACTTCAACTCCAAGTGAACATAAGTAGACCTGTGAGGATGGCTTTCGTTGCAGAATCATATTCTTTATATTTAATAGGAGATAACTATTAGCTGATTGGTCTAAAATGTCAGATGAAAACAAACACTTTTATCCGTCCATCTTTGTAAATAAAGGGGTTTGCGATGTAATTATTCCACAGAATTGTCCCGTAGTCGTTGGTCACGTGGTCCCGACGTCCTTACGTCACGCGCAGGGTTGACGCGGTTTTGTTGATGCTACGTGGATGGGAAGTAGCCTAGTTCTCGAGCTGCCAGAGGGAACCTAAACAAAACAATGCGTGGAAGTACAATTTAGAAGCCGAGCGACGCGAAGGCAAATAAAATGCCGCCCAGTACGTCGTTTATTCATTCACACAAGCGAGTTCCATTTTAGCGTCGGATTATGTCAACTGCCAGCAAACTGTCAGTTGTTTTGCGAGCGTTATTAGCCGCGAAGCTAACGTGGACGGCGGCCTAACGTACAAACGCAAACCACTTGCTTGGCGTGGAGTAGATCTGCTCTTACTCGGGATGCTTTTGACCATGTCGTGTTTTATGTAGACGTTCACTGAGCTGTCACGCAACCGGCTGGAAGTTAAGCAACATGAGTTGGTTCAACGCTTCACATCTGTCGAGTTTTGCTAAACAAGCGCTGACAACCGCTCAGAAATCCATCGACAGAGTTCTGGACATTAAAGAAGAGGACCAGTGGGGTGACACGACCGGGCAGACCTTTACTGGTAGGTTTAGTTATAAATGAGCTAACCTGACGTAGAAAGTAGACAGACATGTTGTTGACAGTGCAGGCTGACATCATCAGTGACTATTACTGGGCTTCAGCATAATATTAGTGTTATAATGATGCATTTGTCCCCAAATGTACGAGCGCACGTACATATTTTCAGTCGACTACATACATTTTCGTCATTCGTATCCCATCAGGTATCTTCGGTCATTTTAAAGTCACAGACGAAAGCAAACATGACGGTCTTTTTTTTGGTAAATTTTGGATCAGTGCACAAACTATCAAATATTTCCCATTATATTGTAATCATTACAGTTGCAAGCTGTAATCATTGCTTAACAATGACATTGTATGAGCATGATTAATACACGACTAACCATATAACTAGCAGTTATAAATTACTGCCATATGATCATTAATAGAGAATATTTATTCATGTTAACATCAAAAATGCATTTTATGTGAAGCTGCTTTGAAACATTTTTGTGCTGTGAAAAGTACTATACGAATAGCCTGAATTGAATTTCCTATCCCAAGATGAAACCAGAAGCCACAAAAGCCACTAAAGAATACAAAAGAGTTTGTTATTTTGACGTTTTCGAAGGTTAAATTTGTTTTATTCTGTTTATAAAATAGATATGCTCGATTTATTTAGTTACTATTTAACTGAAACGAATTAACACTGAACTTAATTGAGATGAATAACTACACTGTTGCCTTCTGCAGAGCTGCTTTGTAGTGGTTGGTTTAAGTGGTGCATTTTGCAACATGGACAGTGCTGTTTCCCGTTTAGTTCTATGAATGTGCTTTGACAAAATCTTTATTGTATAATGTGCAATAAAAATAAATGTGACAACTTTTGAGTGACCGTTTTCCCCCCTAGATCCACCTGGCAAGCCGGTATCAACGGGATGGGCTATGAACCAGTGGAACTCGCCCTCCGAGGAACATACAAATACTCTCCCTCCATCATCCGAGGCCATTACTAAGCCTGTCACACGGACTGTGGTTGACGAATCTGAGGATTTTTTTAGTGCCTTTCTGCCGCATGGAGACACACAAACTGTAAGCAACGCTAAAGTGGTGTCTGTGCCGCCTGCCAAGTCGAACCGCAGACTACGGGAAAAAGCAGACAAGGAGAAGGAGCTGGAGGTCAGTGATGCACAAGATCAGTCAGACCTCAGCATATGCAGCAGCCTGGAAACTATCGAGATAAAGCCAACTGGGACAGAGCTTTTGGAGCAAAATTCGTTCTCGGCAGATGAGCAGTCACAACCAGATCTGGTTGTTCCTGTTTCATCCGTTGCCCCAGAGCAAGCTGCTGAGCAGGAGACCAGCAATGACCAGACAGAGACAGAAGACTTAGCTTTACCTTCAGATGTCACACTCACAAATATACCTTTATCATCTACTGAGGTTGAATCTGCAGAAGTGTTCGAACAAGCTTTGACCATTGAGACCAAAAATTCAGTGAAAACCTTGCCTGTCCCTCCTAAAGAAATCCTGTTAGAATCCAAAGACACTAAATCAGAGGACAGACAAAGCGACACCCCTTCTCCCCCTGTTAGTGCCTTCTCATCTGGTACTTCCACTACCAGCGACATCGAGGTTTTGGACCATGAGAGCGTGCTAAGCGAGAGCTCGGCCAGCTCCAGACAGGAGACCGCAGAGGCTAAAGCCGGTCTCCACCTAATGCAGGGCTCTTTCCAGCTGCTCTCGGCTTCGACGTGCTCCGACTTCCCTCGTCTGGACGAATACCCAAAACTCACCGAAAGCTGTGGCTCATCGTCTGATGCTTTCGAGCGCATCGACTCGTTTAGTGTGCAGTCGTTGGACAGCCGTAGCGTCAGCGAAGTGAATTCTGATGATGAGATCCCGGGCAACCGCACCTTAGCTTCCATCACGGCCGGGCATTTGCCCGCTCCTGCTCAGTCACCCCCACAGACCAATCAGAAGGAAGAGGAGGTTATGACCGAGTCAGTAAATGACCTTTCGCTGGACGATAACGAGATGGAGGAAAGTGGTCGCAGTGCTACGCCAGTGAACTGTGAGCAGACAGATGAGCTGCAGGACCAGGAACCTGAAATTGACCTCACTCTGACCAGCCCAAAAGTCGATATGAACGAAACTGTAATTTCACAGGATACTGAGGAGAAACAAGGAGATTCATCCCTTCAGACTTTTGAGCTCCAAAAGGTTGGCCTTTTTCATAAATGTGTATAGAAATTACATATAATGACATATAATACAATGTATTTATTTTAAATGCCATACTGTTTAAAAATAGTGGTTGGTAATATTTTTTTTTTTAAATGTTTTTAAGAACTTTGTCAGTGCTTACTCTGTTTATTACAATTGCAGTAAAAGCATGAATATTGCGTGAAAGGAAAAAAAAGAATATATATATATATATATATATATATATATATATATATATATATATATATCTACCTCCATCTCCAGGCTTCAGTGTTACATGATCCTTCATGATCCTACATGATTTTAATATATTTACATGGTGCTCCAACATTGAAAACAGTTGTACTCCTCAATATTTAATGAAAATTTTGATGCACTGTTTTTCAGTATTCTTTTATAAATAGTAAATTCAAAAGAACAGCATTTATTATAGCTTTATTGACATAATAATGTTTTATCCGTTGAATTCTTTGTCACGGAATAAAAGTATTAATTAAAGAAGAAAAAAACTATCCTATTGACCCCTAGTGTTGTTTTTGTTTTTTTGTATGCGTCTTATTTTTATCTCCCCAGATTATCGAGGAGCTCTCTAGTCGACTAGAGAAGAGAGAATCACAGTTACTTGTGGTCAGTAAAGACAAAGCCAGACTGGAGGAGGAGTGTGACAATCTCAAAGAGTGAGTTAAGGAACCTGTGCTCCAGAAAACCATCTGCTGCTGTGTTTTTTTTTAATGACAAATGGCTGCAATAACTAACTAGGGCATAGGAGCAGGTGGAGGCAGAAACAATATTTACACAGCTTGAGGAAAACTGGATGCTGTGTTCACATACTTTTGGCAATAAGATTAACTAATAAAAACCTTCCACGCCTATTAGCATGTAAATGGAATAATTTTTATTTATAATTTCTTATTGCACAGATTCTGTGTAGTCTGACATGCTTATGGGATTCATTCTTTAAAGATGTTTCACTTCACTAAATGTTCACACAATTAATTATTCTTTCTAATATGCGTACTGAATTGGAGTCATATTTGTGTTTCGCAGTGAGATGATCGGTTTGAAGGAAGAAAGCTCTACAGTGCAGTCTTTAAAAGATGAGTTCACTCAACGCATAGCTGAAGCTGAGAGGAAAGCTCAACTCGCCTGCAAGGAGAGAGACATTGCCAAAAAGGTATAAATGTGTTATTGTCCTTAAGAATGTGTATCTTTCTTAAAACCCCGGTCTTATTTTGCACTGAAATGCATAATTTGTCTTGGTCACAGGAAATAAAGGGCCTTAGAGAAGAACTGGCGAGCAGGTTGAATTCAAATGAGACTTTGGAACTGATAAGAGAGAAGGAGGAACAGATTAGAGAGTTGCTTGAAGAAGGTGAGTCTTTGAACCTGTTCGATGTGTTCAAGACAGCTGACAATATTCACATTGATTAGGAAAATTATATTGAGATTATTATTTTTTTTTTATTGCTTGATCTTTGAAGTATCTGGGTCATTGTTAGGGGGGCGTGTTTGTTTACTTGTTTCTTTTGATTAGGCGAGAAACTGTCCAAGCAGCAGTTGCAGCACTCCAACATCATAAAGAAACTGCGTGTGAAAGAGAGAGAGAGTGACACGCAGATCACCAAACAGACCAAAAAACTGAAGGAACAGGAAGAAGAGCTAAAACACTTGCAGCAGGTCAGGGACACAGCAGAGTTGTGTTAATTATAAAGTGAAGTTCATTCGGTGTTGAGTTCAATGAGTAGGTTACCCGAAAAAGAAAATGTTTTGAAAATGTTCTTATCCTCCTGTCTTCCAAGATGTAGATTTCTGTTTCTTCAAAATTTAGCGAAATTTAGCGTTACCTCACTTGCTCGGCAGTGGGTACTCTGCAGTTAATCGGTGCCAACAGAATGAAAGTTCAAACAGCTGATAAAAACATCAACAAAATCCTAGCCCTCTATCCATAATATTGCATACTTCTGTTAAAATTGTAACTTGTACTTTGGCCAGAAGCAACCTTAAAACGGTAACGTTAAAATGCCTCGATGGATTTATTTTTTTGTTTTTACAAACACAAAGCTTGCTTCAGATGCTAATTGACTGTAAATGGACTGGAATCATTTGGATTCTGACACCACCCGTTCACTTCAGAGAATCCATTGGTGAGCAAGTAATGTTAAACTTCTCCACATCTCTTCCGATGAACTCATTTATTTCTTGGATGGCCTGAGTGTAAATCAAATTTGTAAATGTTGGGTGAGCAATCCCTTTTATATCACATGTCAGTAAAATAAGAGAATGCTGAGGTTTGTTTCATGTTGATTGTAGGTTTTGGATGGCAAAGAGGAAGTAGAAAAGCAACACAGAGAGAACATCAAGAAGCTGAATGCTGTGGTGGAACGTCAGGAGAAAGAATTAAGTAAACTGCAGACCAGCAGCGAGGAGCTTCAAGAAAACAACCGGAGTTTGCAAGCGGCCCTCGATAGCTCCTACAAGTAAATAAACACCACACACTCTACCTCATTGTAATACGTACTTATTCACTATCCCGTCATCCTTGCTGTTTTTTGTAGTGATCTTTTCTAGCTTGTTTATTTTTTTATTCGTTTTTTTAGAGAGCTGGCTGAGCTGCATAAGGCCAATGCCACCAAAGATAGTGAAGCCCAGGAACTAGCACTGAGCAGAGAGGTACAGGCGAAAGAAGAGCTAAGTCTGGCTTTGGAGAAAGCACAAGAAGAGTCCCGCTTGCAACAAGAGGCACTGGCTAATCAGGTAAGTCCATTTTAGTTAATTTTTTTGTACTGTATGTTAATTATATCACATAATTTATTATTATTATTATTATACCTGCTGATTTGTCTGTGCTTTAACAGTATTTAAATGTTTGTTTACATGTTTTGAGGAACTTTGTAGTGTTTTCTTGGGTTACTGAACTACCTATAGTTGCGCGTTTTATTGTAGCAGCCGATCAATCTCCAAATAACAGTTTTTGTGCCTATCTTGACTCTTGACTTGTTTTTTTTTTATGTTGAGGTGGCAGATCTGAGGCTGGCTTTACAGAGAGGTGAGCAGCAGCAGGCCAAGAAGGAAGATTACCTGAGGGAGGAGATCAGTGAGTTACAGCAGGTAACTAGAGCACCTTACCTCCTACTTACAGGTATTATTGCACTATTCATTTCATGTCAGCTGTTGTGTAGAAAGACACTAGACTTTTAAAGGCAAACTGCTTCTATCTATTTTTTTTTTGTTGTTGTTGAAAGATTGGTTTCTCCATTTTAGAAAGAAAAAGTATCGAAATTAAATTCTAAATTCTCTATTAGTGTTGCCAGTTTAGCAACTTTGTAGCTAGATTAGCGACTTCCCCACCCCTTTTGAGACAAATATAGCAACTTGTTGGACAACCCTCATCAAAGTTGTCATCTTGTCTACTGATCTATGTTCATTTTTATTCATCAGTGACTTTGCCATTATGATTATCTAGTGCCATTTAGTTACCAATTTTAGCTACTTTCATTTGAAAGCAGTGTGCAAAACTTTTCTTTATTAGAGGTATAAACACTAATAAATAATTAACATTTTTTTGGTTTTTTTCACATTGACTAGTGTAGATTTTTAAAGGATGTAGTAATGGCTGCTGTTAAAATAGAAAACATTTATTTGTTTCACAATAGTAAAATAGTAAACAGTTAATTTTATTATTTCACAATAATACTGTTCTTAGTGTATTTTTGATTGCTGAGCAAAAAAAAATGTATTTAAAAAAAAAACTTATTGACCCTTCTGAATGGTAGTGTCAGTGAAGGTTACGCTGCATTTCTGCTTTTCAACAGCGCTTACAAGAAGCGGAGACCAGAAACCAGGAACTAAGTCAAAGTGTTACATCTGCCACACGGCCCCTCCTTCGACAGATAGAGAACCTCCAGGCAACACTTGGGGCCCAGACAGCATCATGGGAAAAATTAGAGAAGAACATCTCTGACCGCTTAGGTAAGACTTGACTGTTTAGATTGAGTATCGATGGCTTCTGTCATTTGCGTAAATCTGAGGTTTTTAGCCAATAAACCACGTGACATTGTCCAAATGTTTTACCTTGTCGTTCTCTATTCCCAGCTGAAGCCCAAACCCAGCTTGCTATATCTGTAGAGAAAGAGCGTTCAGCTACAGAGGAGCTGCTAGCCATCCGAGCTCAGATAGCATCGTTAGAGTCTCAGACTTCTCTGTTGAGGCAAGAGAAAGGACGTCTGCAGGGGCAGCTGGATGCAGAGAGGGTGCGACGGGAAAAACTGGAGGATGACTTCAGCAGGTAGGAGATTTGTATGAAATAAAAAAGAAGCTGCTATTGTAGGTGCCAGTACTTATTTCTGCGTCTGTAGGGAGCGTGTAGAGCTGGAGAATCTTAAAGGAGAACATGCTCGAGGATTGGAGGAGGCCAAGAAGGAGAAGGTATTGTTTGTACCCTGGCCACTATAAGAAAATACACGCACACACATTTATTCTCAATGTCTGTATTATTTGGTCCTCTTCAGTTGCTTCTTACCAACCAACTTGAAATGGAGAAAATGAAGGTGGAGCAGGAGAAGAAGAAATGTTACCTTGCACAAGAGGCCCTCAAAGAAAAGGTTTTTTTAATGAAAAAATACTTAATTAATAAAATACTACTTAATTAATGTTTTCCTCAGAAGTTAATTTAAATTGCTTAAGGGTCCAAGATAAATGTTTTACATAAAATCTGTTTTTGATTTCATTAGGAGAGGAAGTCTCTGAGTCTGTCTGTGACTGATGCTCCAGCATCCTCCACTCCTACGCTGTCCCGTTCCAGTTCTGTCAGTGGGGCTGAGCACGCCGGCTTACCTTCCTCCCTTTTCTCACAGGTATGTTCATCTCATCCCTGTCTTTTTTTTTTCCCTCCTAGATGTCTTGCTTTCTGTCATCACCTCACCTGGTTTCTGTGGTTGTTTGTTTTTCAGCAGGAGGATTCTCTCGACCATTCTTTTAGCACCATGACCATGTCCATCAGTGGGACTAACCTATATGAGGCAGCTCGACTGGGCGGTGGATCCAGTGTCATTGAGAGCCTGCAGTCTCAGCTCAAACTCAGAGAGGGTGAGATCGCCCAGCTGCAGGTATGCCTTGGTCTGTCTGTGTACAATTACATCTTCCATGTTTATAACCAGATTGTGGTTTATAACTGGTTGTTCTAATTTTTTTTATTTCTTTTGATCATTCATAAGATGGAGATTTCTAGTCTAGAAAGAAGCCGCACTGTCATGGCAGAAGAACTGGTGCGACTGACCAATCAGAATGATGAGATGGAGAGTAAAGTGAAGGAAATACCTAAACTGAAAGTGCAACTAAAGGTTGTGTGTGTTGATTCATTAAAAATATAGAAATAATAAATATATTTTTTTATTCTTTTCGAGGCTCCATATATTTCATAAAAATACAGAAAAACAGATATTGCAATTTAAAAGACAAGTTTTCATATTTAACTTTTTTAATTTATTCCTGTGAAAAAAAAAATCAGCTGCCATTACTCTAGTCATCCTTCAGAAAGTTAACAAAGAAATAGTGAGCTCAAAAGAGCAAAAGCATTTCATTAAAATAGAAATCTTTTTTTAATGTGTCCTTGCTAAATGAAATAATAATTTAAAAATCCTTAAGTGGTAATGTACATTTTTTTTAAATTATGTAAATATAATTTTTTATGCCGAATAAGTGTGTAGTAATTTAGTTTATTAAAACTGTTTTACATTACAGTGCACCCTCTGCAAGTATAGACAAAATGAATTGTGTTTCCATGCCGTTTAAACAATTTGACCTTTCCTTTCATAGAGCCTGCTAGTTGATTAGTTTGCTAACGAGCACAGTGGACCGGTGGTTATTCTGGTAGTTAAACACTAATCAGGTGTTTGTGTTCACCACAGGATCTAGAACAAAGGCACAACACGATTCTCCAGATGTATGGAGAGAAGGCAGAGGAGGCAGAAGAGCTGCGTCTGGACCTAGAGGATGTAAAGAACATGTACAAAACGCAAATAGATGAACTATTAAAAAATCAAAAATAACTGACTCTGCAAATGGACTGGTACACGTTTACTGCAAACAGAACTTCCCGTTGTTGGTAATAGAAGACCAAGTAATTTAAATGTATTTTATTCTGAGAGAAGGGTTCGTTCAACATATTTCAAGGTTCAGTGATATAGTTATTTAAGTGTCCTCTCATGGGATTTTATTTGAAATTATTTTTTCAGTTAATAAACATGTTTGGTTTAAGAATTTCTTTTAGTATCGATACATGTGTAGGTGTTTAAGTTTGGTGGTTTCTTAACTCTTGAATTTGCACAATGAAGTGAGACTTTGAGTTTAGACTTTACGCGTTTGGATTATAAACAGAATTAATGAACGGCTACATTTTCCTCTGATCTTCATCCTCTGGGCTGTGCATCTTAGTGGTAAGCAGTTGATTTGCTGTTGACTGTCTCTTTTCTATGTAGACGAGTAAATATGCTTTCCAGGTTACTGTGGAGTACCACACTATCTGTAGTAGACTCAAAAGTCAAGTTTTTTTAATCTCATCCAGCGCTGATTGAGATTCAGTGAGGAGGATGAGGGGACCCAGGAAAGTCTTTAACTGTCATATTCTATGAGATATGATTTCTGTAAATCATAAATTAGTCAAGACTGTCACATGTCAGTTTTATGCACACATGTAAATAAAGTAAGAGTTATGTATTGGACAGACTCAATATGGTTTCCCGATTTATTAATGTTTTAAGTTTTACTAAATCTTAGTTTTAATCTCACGAAGATGTTTTGTTTTCCAGTTTTGTTGTTTTTAATGTTTAATAATATTAATTTTAATTATATAGTAACAAAGAAAATCATTATATATATATATATATATATATATATATATATATATATATATATATATATATATATATATATATATATATATATATAATGTTTTTTTTTCAATTTTGTAGTAACTAATATGATTTTTATTTTTTTGTTAAGCTTTGCTTTTGTTTTTACAACTTTTTAATTTAGTATTTTTAATTGTAACGATTATGATTGTTATTAATATTATTATTATTATTCATTGCTGGCGGTTTCTTGGACGTCTACATAATCTACCTAAGTGTTTTTCCTAACGGTGTAAAATGAGGTTCTGCTCTTGCGCCCCCATCCGGTTCCTAACAGTAACACATGCCGGTTGATAGTTTCCGGTAGTATGGCGACTGCATCCCTAAATGCACCCACTGCCTCTTACTTTCTCCAAGGAGGTAAGCACGCAATTACTTTTTTTCGTTAGCGCTCCGACTTTTTTCCCCTTTAACTTTTTCAGAATCACTAACAGAGCAAACGAATAGACCATTCTCTCCATGAGTGTTTTGCGCTGTTGAAAAGGCAGCCGATATTGATGCTGGGACAGCTGTAATAGCCCCGGACCCTGGCAACGTGTCAAGTCTTTGTGGTTTCTGCGGTTCCCGATCCGTTTGCCCCGTTATTATTTTTTGTTGTCTTGGTGTCTGGGCGTCGTTGTGTATCGCGGCTCTGCAGTTTGACCGCTTCTTTTGACCAAGAAAAAAAAAACTTATGGCATCACTAACTTTTGCGATGCAGTAAGTTGCGAGAATTAAAATCCAGTGCATTTGCTCTCCTGCAGGATCTGTGATCGAGCTGCTCCGTGAAGCGTGCGGGATCGGAGTACAGTACGTCTTTGTTAATCTAACTGATCTGCCCTGTCTAGACAGATCGCATTAGAAACTGAATTTAGAAGCGACGCATCTAATAGCTCAGCATCCCGTGCTAATCATACAGTCCAGCTATTGTTGCTACTGTAAATCACGAGTGATTAACAAGGCGTCTCTTTTAAATAACGCCAGAAGCTTGTCAGGATCGTTCTGTCTTTGTGTTGAGTATATAACAGAGTTTTATTGTAAACTTTTGATTGCTATAGCGCTTTGTGCAAAGACTGCTCCGTTAATAGGTTCATTTGGAGTTCTCTGGTCGCGTTTGCACTCCGTGGTAGTAGTTTTTTTATTTATTTTTTCCCACGGGTTTTTAATAATTATGTAGTCTGTAATTACGTTGTCATAATTACAAGGCGACGCGAAGACTCTAGTAATTTTCTCCGGCGAACATACAAAAAACATAGCTTCTACCTAAATATCAATTATAAAGAGAAAATATTAGTTTTTCAAAATGTAAATTCATAATTGCTGACAAATGGCTTTAGTAAATGACATATTACACATGTCCTATAACTTTTTTTTTTTAACGTCAGAAATTGTTTATGCACGTGGTAACTAGGCTATTTATAACTATGTATTTTATTGTAAAATATTATATAATACAAAATTAGATAATATAATGAAAAAGGTTTGCATCAAATATCTGTGGTGATTTGGGTGTTTTGGATATTTTTTATTGTAAAAAAAATAAAATAAAAGTTGATCAATAACTACAAAACAGTATTTTCTAACTTTAATTACAGCTCGGTTTTATTTTTTGTACGTATTAGATTTATTTAATTTCCTTTTGTTAAATATTTATTTATTACTAATAGCTGGAAAGCAACAAATTAGGTTGTTAATGATTGTAATAAATGATTTTAAAAGCATTTTAAATTATTAAAAGTGTGTGCAAATAAGAAAAAATCTGTCATAATTGTGATCGGTGGATTTATTTTGTTTGATTCTATTCATATAATGCTGTTGGAAAAACTAATAACAAACTTGGGCATTATGGATAAGTAAAACAATCTAACAATATATCTAATCTAGAAACTAGCATTTCATAATGCTTTTATATAGAAATCCTCACTGCTGAGGTTCAATATAACCCCTGCTCAGCGATCTCAGTACATGCCCGTCGTTTATATCAGAACTTATATATGCCTATAATTCCCACGGTCCTTGTGCATCAGCTATGTGCAGAATGTGTGCTTGTTTTCCTATTAATTTCCCTCAATCCTGGCCTTATTGCTTAAACAATTGAAGGAAAAAGGTCACTAATATTTCCTGCGGTAGGAGAAAGATCCGTTCAGTTTGAAGGTTCCCACACTGTGGTTACTTCCAGAGCTTTGGTGTTTGTCGTCCCCTGTAAACCGTTCCTTTTCTCTCTCTAAACACTCTCTCTCTCTCTCTCTTTCTCCGTGTCTCTCTTTCGCACTCTGCCTTTCTCGTAAATGATTGTAGGTGCCGAGAGCCAGTGTGGTTCCTTCCATGTGGCTTGAGGGACTATGCTGCCGCTGGTAGCTCTGTGCCTGGTCTGCACTTATAAAAGCGTCTCCGCCGCAGACGGCGGGCAGGACAGCAGCCGCGCGCCGCAGCCGGACTACAGCAGCCTGGCATTGCCTCAGCAGCATATTCCTCTCTATCTACATAACAACAAACGACTGGAAAAACTCTGCAAGGAGGACCCGCTTTGCCCTTTTAAAGTAAGCCACCTTCGCTTGTTTCTAATGGTATGTCGTTTAAAAATCAGCGGGATATCATTATATCGCTGCTCGTTTCGGCCTCTGCTGTTTTTTGCAACTTCATCAACTCCGTTTAGTGATGTAGATGACTGTTTTCTTAGCTTTCTGTGTCTCTGTTGGATGGCAGGACGCTCTGCAGCTCAAGAAGGCCTGCTGGGGTTATGAAAAGAGCTGCTCCCCTGAGCACAGGTTCAGCTATCCCGTGTGCACCAGTCTCGACTCGGGATGGTATGCTTTTCTTTGCTGACCAACTCAAAGAAGTCGAATATGTATATATTTCATAACGCTTTTATATCGTCTCACTATCTGCTCAGTATTCATTTAATAGGGATTCGAATTTGTATGGGCTTCTTTTATGGAGACTGTAGCCGATGATCACAGTTAATGTTTACTGTATGGAAAATTGTAGCGTTAACATTTTACGAAATATCTCCAAATGTTTGGAATAAATGACGACAGAAATGATGTTTAGTGCGAATACCAAGCAGTTTTTACAGATATACACTATTCCTCACTATTCTTTCCATTTTTTTCTGTCTCTTTTTTTTCTTTTGCATTATATAAAACTGTTATATTATTAAATACTTGATTTAAAATAATAATAATAAATAAAATAGTTTTCTATTCTAATATATTTAAAAGTGGCATGTGAATATGCTGATTTGGTGCTCAACGTTTCTTATTATTATCAATGTTAAAAACAGTTCTGCATTTTAATATTTTTGTTCAAAACATTATTGCTAATTGATATCCAGTTATGTTTGTGTGTTAGAAACAGGAACATTAGGAAATGTTACTATTTTATTATTATTCTTCAGATTCTCTGAGTTATTTTGATTGGGAACCTAGGGGAAATGTGTGTGTGTGTGTGTGTGTGTGTGTGTGTGTGGAGCTGAGAGTTATTTTAGAGACTCTATGTGCTCCCTTCTAAGAAGATGATTTGCTTAAGACACTCATGTAAGGGGCAAAGTTAGACCCCTTAATTGGACACGTATGCTGAATATGCATTATGATTGGATGAGATATAAGCATCCTGATTTGATTAAACTATAAATGCTGGGTCACAATCCGCAGTTGACGTGAATGACTATCTGACTGCAGACCATTTTCTTGCAAAAAAAAAAAAAAAAAAAAACTTCATACCTACAAAACATATTAAATACTTATATTTTTCAGAGGAGATATATCACTGCTTATACAGCTTGAAGCCTCATTTAATTTGTACGTCTCTCAGCTGCTGAAGTTCACTTTCTTACACACTTCCTTATTTTACCCAGCGCACTGTATTTCCAACAGAAAGAAATATTGTTTTCCTTTTTACCTACCACTAATACAAGCTAACACAAGTTAGAGAACATTTGAGCACAGCCTGTTCTCCCACTGTATCGCTCAAGCGCTTCAAAGATTGCTAACAAAACCTTATTACCTTCTGTCTTTAGGGCGAACTCTATTCAGGCAGCCCAGGAACTGTTCTGGAAGCAGGCAGATTTTGGTTACGTGAGGGAGCGTCTCAGTGAGATGAAGACTTTGTGCAAGCCCTCGAGTCCCGTGAGTTCTTCTTCTTCTTCCACATGTTCTTTTTTCACCTTGTTTTCTCTGCCTTTACCACGGTAAAGCTGAAATATTTGGCCCACCTCCAGAGCAAATGATCACCGAGCTTAAGACGCAAGGGCTGTTAATGTTTCAGCATGCCTATACAATGCCAGGAACAAACATGCAAATACAAGTTTAAAATGTTTTTTTTTTTTTTTTTTTTTCTTCTAAGGGCGATTCATCTTTGAAGTGCACCAGTCATATGCGGTTCTGCAGGGCCGTAAACATGTACTTGGATCTCAGGAGTCCCCGCAGAGGTCACGAGAGGTCAGTGGACCCCCTCTAGGGGGTCAAGGAAAATGCCTAACTTTTCTGTTTGGAAGAACTATTTGGACGTTTCCTGTCTAAATGAGCTGTCTGGTGTTTCTCTCTTTCTTTCTCTCCATCTGTCTTCCTCCGCAGGTATAAAGAGGATTTCCTGGAACAGGGAGAGATCGGCGGTCACTGCAGCCTTAATAGTAAAACACTAGCTGCAGAAGGGACACACAAGAGTCCTCTGCAGTCTTGGTAAATAACGAATGCCCAAAAATATTAATATTTTTAAAAAATTAGCCAATGGATGTTTTTGTGTTGTAGTTTTTATTAGCTGTGATGCACAACATTTATGAACTAAGATTAAAAAAATATATATATGTGAGGAGTGTATTTGCAAAAACAGATTATCTGTTATCTGTTTTTGCAAATAATCTCTTCATATTTATTCATTTAAATATGAATTATTGAGGTAAATGAATAATATTTTAAAACAAACTTCGAAAAATGGGGCCAATAATGTTTTTTTTTAAATACATTAGTAATTTTATTCAGCAAGGATGCATTTAATTTCTTTGTTGAAGTATCCTGTAATAATGTGTGCCATGGTTTTCCACAGAAATATTAAGTAGCACAAAACTTTCCAATGCTGATAAGACATTTTTCTTGATTAGCAAATCAGCATATTACAATGATTTCTGAAGGATCATGTGACACCGAAGACTGAAGTAATGGTGCTGGAAATTGCATCACAGAAATAAATTACATTTTAAAATATGTTCAAATATAAGTTAAGCTACAAATATAAGTTGGTTATTTTTAAATTGCACAAATATTTATATTTATAATTCGTATCACAGTTATGCTGTATTCACGTCAAAGATGTTATGCTAATGCTAATATTCATCATCAAAGATGTTATGCTAATGCTAACATTTCCTGATATTTACCCCAAAATAATTTTTGTAATGTTTTCTCACCGGAGATCATTTGTTTACCAAAAAAAAAATTGAAGAATGTTCATGTAACTCATATAATAG
The DNA here is from genome assembly GCF_018831695.1 of Puntigrus tetrazona. Taxonomy (NCBI): domain Eukaryota; kingdom Metazoa; phylum Chordata; class Actinopteri; order Cypriniformes; family Cyprinidae; genus Puntigrus; species Puntigrus tetrazona. The sequence goes on along the minus strand of NC_056709.1, from coordinate 18,059,304 downwards.
ATCGTGACCATTGGCTTCCTCTTCTAAAAAGTGGCCTTTACAGCTTATGAGTGAACAGACTATTAAGTTTCGTTGTTTTTCTCTCTCAGGTTTGCTGAGCTGCAGACATACTCAGAGCTCGACTTCCACCCTCTGGATGACGGCCATTGTGACGTTATAATAGACAAACCAACCGTCTTCATGAAGCTGGATGCAGGTTAATTTTTTGCAGTTTAGCGCTTTTAGTTTAGTCGTCACAAAAGCTGAAGTTTTTTAAAAAAAGTGCATATTTTGCTTGCTCTTTACAGGAGTAAACATGTACCATCATTTCTGTGACTTCGTCAACCTCTACATCTCTCAGCACCTCAACAATTCCTTCAGCCGTGACATAAACATTGTCATGTGGGACACGGTAAGTATTCATTTCTTATAAACGCACAAACTTTGCTGTAACTCTTCCAGTAAATCAACCAGAGAGCACTTCTTGCAGACAGATGTTTCTTACTTGTCAGGATTAGAAAACACTGTAACAGAAGGTTTGTCGTTCAAACTGACTGCCACGGTTTCAGGAGGTGTGCTGATTTTGAAGAGAGAGATAACAAGGAAACAGTGGGCTGAAAATAAAGTGACTTATGAGGAAACCTTATCCTGCCTATTGTTCACATGATGTTATTTCAAGGGTGAGGAAGAGATGGAAGAATGGAGGGGTGTGGAGAAAGGAGGAGACTTTTAGTGTATGAAACAGTGTAAATGAGACTGCCTAATAAAATCTGCTTTATAATATTGCATTGCATGCGTCCAGATTTTAATGTTGGATTGTAGTTTCAATAGAAGATGAAGAGAAATGTTTTGAGTTTGCAGAAATGCGAAGGAAACCGAAGAGAATGAGAAGTAAGATTTAGTTTTTCAAGAAGTAAAAAAAAAAAATATTTTCACGAGGAGACGTTCAATTGTTTAAAAGTTACGGTAAAGATCTTTTGAATATTTAAAATGATTTATATTTCAAAGAAATGTTGTCCTATTTAAACGTTTTGTTTTGAAAAGTGTTTCTGTTTGAAAGAAATGTATGATTAGTTTAAAATGTTCCAAAAATAGGAACGTTTTGATGTGAGAGGACGACAGGGGATGGAAAGATTTCATTTTTTACTGGAGGAAATGTTTCTATTGATTATGGACTCCTTTATGATAAATCTTTTCACTTCACGGTGTTGATTGATGGGCTGGAGTCATGTTGACCGCCTGTGTATTTTTGTGATCATTGCATATTAGTTGTTTTATCTTTCAGAGTCTGTATGGATATGGAGACCTTTTCAGCGAAACGTGGCAGGCTTTTACCGATTATGACATCGTTCACCTCAAAAAATTTGACTCCAAAAGGGTAAAAGACATTCACTCCATATCGCTTGACATTTTTCTCAGCATCAGTCAGCAAAGTATATTTAAAAATGCGTTGTTCACAGGTGTGTTTCAGAGACGCGTTTTTCTCGCTCCTTCCAAGAATGCGATACGGCCTTTTCTACAACACTCCTCTTGTACGTATCCCACCCGCCTCTGTTGCTCTCATTTGTTTCTTTTTTTCCCCTCATTTAGCATTTGTTTCTCTGATCAGCTTCATCTGCTGTCATCTGTCTGTGGTAATGTGTCTCTGCGTGACATTGGTGGATGTCATGTGTGTGATACAGAACATTTGCCTTGTGTGAGACTGAACTCATCTGGTGCTGTCGCTCAAATCATGCTCATATTAATGATTGTGTGCCTCTGCTCTCTGTGTGCAAATGACATATAGACCAGATTTAACTGACAAATGTGTGTGTGTGTGTGTGTGTGTGTGTGTGTGTGTGTGTGTGTGTGTGTGTGTGTAATTTGATAGATCTCTGACTGCCACAGCGAGGGGCTGTTCAAGGCGTTTTCCCAGCATGTACTTTATCGACTTGGTGTCTCACAAGATGGACCGAAGGTAAACATACTTGAATCTACACACACACACACACACACACACACACACACACACACACAAGATTATGATTTAATCCCTGTGTTCTTAAAATAGCATTGAGTAACAATCATACTCTCTGAATGAAACACTAAATCTTATAAAATAATTTATACTCTATATGAACTGTTTTAAAGCATTGATTTTAAAATGGTTTATAAACTCAAACATCTCATCAAAAAGATACTATTTTTTATTTATATAATTTTAAATAAATAATTATTTAATTACAATTTAATTGGATTATTATTTATAAATTAATGCATATTAAATTATTTTGCCAATTTAAGTACATTATAAAATTAGAGTTTATTTATAATTTATTTATTGGTATTTAAAAAGTAAAATAGATTTTAGTTCTTATACTTTTAAATAAATAATAATTAAGTAATAATTGCGCATTACGTTAGATTAATTTTTTTTTTTAATTTCTTATCAATTTAAATAATTTTTACATTATATATTGTTATTTTTATTCCATTTTAAATACATTTAGTATAGTGTATATATTATAATATTTTGGGCATAAATTCAAAAGTCTTTGCCACCAAATTTTGAGTAGGTGGATTTACTGTAATGCTTAGATTAATGTCATATATAAGAGTGTAGTTATATGATGTGCTTCTTAGGTTACTGATATGATATGATTTGATATCAGCCACTAGATGGCAGTGTTGGACAACTTATTGACCTGTCTTTGTGCTGTTCTTACTTAATTCACATTTATTTTTTCCTGTTTTAATTAAAAGTTCAAATAACACATTCCTATATCGTAAACTGAATTATGATATATATATATATATATATATATATATATATATATATATATATATATATATATATATATATATATATACTATATATATTTTATATATATATATATATATATATATATATATATATATATATATATATATATATACTATATATATATATATATATATATATATATATATATATATATATATATATATATTAAGGTACAAATGTGTTTTGAAACATGAAATATGTATGAAATTTGTGATGTCCTTCTGCTCTGTCAGGAGGGCCAAGTCCGTGTCACACTGTTGGCAAGAAGCACAGAGTACCGTAGGATAATAAACCAGCAGGAGGTGAGTGCTCTTTTTCTCTTTGCTCATCATTGATTTATCACTCTGCTTCCGTAACTGCCTATTTAAACTCTTATTTGCTGGAGACCCCTGCTTGGTAAAAAGCCTTGATTTACTTGGCCTCTGTCCACATGAGTGTGAGGTCTCGTTAATCACCCCCTGAATCCCTGCTGTGTGTGTGTATGTGTGTGTGTGTGCAGCTTATCAATGCCCTGAAGACTGTGCCTTTATTCGAGGTCAAGCTGGTGGATTACAAATACAAGTGCGTGATTCAGTCTCTGTTGGTTTTAAATGTATCGATTTCTTTGGAGAAGGTCAGGTTTGCTGCTCGTGTGATTGAAAGCTGATGTGTATTCGTAGGGAGATGCCGTTTCTGGAGCAGATCCGCGTCACACACAACTCTGATATCTTCATTGGGATGCATGGAGCCGGACTGACCCACCTCCTCTTCCTTCCCGACTGGGCTGTCATATTTGAATTGTACGTGGTTTTTGCATCTCTCTGCTTTCTATATGATCTGTGTGTGTACGGCCATGCTGTCCACTATCAGTGCGAGCAATGTAAATACTTCTTCGCTTTTTATGACGTTTAAATAATGTTTATGCCATGTCTGAACTCACACTTTAAACGTGTTTGTATTAAGACAACCCAACGGGTTATTTTAAGGTCACATACTTATACAGAAACATCTATTTTGGATTGTAAATGACAAATGTGAAAAGCATTAGCATAATAGACAGCAATTCTAAGAGGACATCTGTTAATGTTTCTATTGTTTTCTGGTTGGTTTTGAATTGAATTTTAGTTAGCAGCAAACCATTTAAAGTGTAAGAATAGCTTAACCGTGATGCAGAGGAATAAAGAAACCTTGTGTCTTTTGAAAAAAATAATTCATCAAGACCACTCAGTTTTATTACTTTGATTATATTCATTTTGATATCGTGTGATCATGACAAAACAATAGAAAAACATTATAATGCACAGCCCCATTATTGTTTTTCTTCATAATTGTCCTGTTAAAGATGTTTATTTACACTACTGTTAAAAATGTCGGGTTGTTAAAAAGCGCCAGTTATCCTTCAGAAACATTCCAACATGCTGATAAAGAGATACATATCTTTTTCAATATTAATGTCAAAAATGGTTGTGCCGCTTAATACTTTGTGGCAAGTGTTTTTTTTAGGTTAATGAAAGGAAAGTTCAAAAGACCTGCATTTATTTGAAATGGAAACATTATAACATTTACTGTAGTTTCTGATCAATTTAATGTGTCCTTGCCGAATTAAAAAAAAAAACACTCCTCATGATTCTTCAAAAAAAACCCAGCAACAGCAAAGTAGGTGATCAGTGAAGGTTTTCCAGTGACTAATTCTTACCATTTTGTAATTAAACCCCCCTGACAACCATCAATTGTGATAAATGAATACATCACGATTCGCTTCAGAGTGCTGTTTTTCCTCGACACCTATCTGCATGTGTTAAGACATATTCCCCAGTGTTCATCTGTGCTTCTGACACTCATGTCGTGTTACACATCCACCCAGTACTCATGCGGATGCAGTCAAGCTTCTGCTCTGTACTGTGTACTTTTTAATGTGTGTTACGGAGGAGGGAAGCGTCTGACTGGGTCTGTATGTGTGTGACAGTGAAATACAGCCTAATTAAACAGCTATCCATCAAACTGAGTCTGTGGAGGCTTTGTGGGCCACCGCCTGCTAAGTTTGGGACATGAAACATCCCTCTTTCTGTATTCCACAGGTACAACTGTCAAGATGAGAGCTGCTATCGTGATCTGGCCCGACTGAGGGGAGTCCATTACATGACTTGGCAGAAAAGGGACAAAGTGTTCCCCCAGGATAAGGTGAGGAGAGCACACACACACACACACACACCGCTGCCTGGACTCACTCCAGTTTACAATATCCCCCTAATCCCAGTATTACAATATACAGTAACATTCAGTTTAAGTCAAGTTAGTACCTTCAAACTAGTGGCATAACTTTTAAGCAAGTTTAACTGTTTAAAAACAATTCTATATACTTTTTATGAATTATGATATTACACGCTACCCGTCAAATGTTTTCAAACAGTAAGATTTTTTTATGTTTTTCAAAGATGTATCTTCCGCTCACCAACTCGCATACAGCAAAAACTGTACAACTTTTGTAATATTTTTACTTTTTAAAACAGCTGTTTTCTATTTGAATACATTTTAAATGTAATGTTTAGCATTATCTCTCCAGTCATATGATCCATCAGAAATCATTCTAATATTTACAGTTATTCCTTAGTCATTAACTCCTTAGTTACTCCTTAAAATATATTTACTATTTTGAAAATAACTGAGTAAAATCTTTTTTTAGGTTTCTAGAAAGTTCAGAAGAACAGAGGTTATCTGCAAAAGAAATCATTTGTAACATTATAAATGTTTTTATCAACACTTTTGATCAATTTAAAGCATCCTTGCTATATAATAATTAAATAAAATGATATGTATAGTGTAGATTTTTATTTCAGACAAATGCTGACCTTTGGGTCTTTCTGTTTATAAAAGAATTCTAAAAAAAAATTACCTAGCTGTTTTAATATAATAATAATAATAATAATAATAATAATAATAATAATAGTTAAACAAATAAAATAAAATAAAAATAAAAATGTTTCTTGAACTGCAAATCAGCATATCAGAATGATTTCTTGAGGATCTCGTGACACTGAAAACTGGAGTAAAGATGTTAAAAATGTAGGTTTGATCACAGGAATAAATTACATTTTTAAAATATATTCAAACTGAAAGCAGTCATTTTAAATAGTAAAAATATTTCACAGTATTACTGCTTGATCAAATAAATGCAGTCTTGAGAAGAGAAAAATGTTTTTAAATCGTACTGTTCAAAAACTATTGACCGGTGGTCTATATACCAAATTCTTCTATATTGTTTACTTATATTTTGTCCCGTCTTAGGGTCATCATCCTACTCTTGGAGAACATCCTAAGTTTACAAACTACACTTTTGATGTAGACGAGTTCATGCGGTTAGTTCTTCTAGCGGCTGAACATGTGACCCGGCACCCGGCATGGCGCGCAAAACAGGCCCGAGATGAATTGTAGCCGACGAGACGGTGCTTTCTTGCCAGGCAATAGATGAACACACTCCTACCAGATCTCTGCACTGTAAATGTTGGCTAATATGGCTAATATGCAGGGTGCGATTTGCACACCCATCCCCCCGTAGTCCCCGTTCAAGTCCCTGTCTGAATCAAATGATTCGCGAAACGCACTTTGAAATCCCTCTCTGAATCAAATGATTTGTGATACATCATCCAACTGCTGCAAAAAGCTCTGCTGATACATTTCCCGTCGCATTAAAATCATTTCATGACACTGACTTGATAAAAAAACGGATTTATCACGCGTGTTGTTAACAGATCACACTAGCGTTAGGTTGGGCTATAATTAACCTTACCCTGGAGAGAAAAAAATTCCCCCTCTGCTTTTTTTCCACAAATCGCACCCTGCTAATATGTTAAAAACAAATTTTAAATTCAGAAAACAACAAAACCATCTGCGCTGCTACCGATCCTCTAGCTGTTACGTTCTGCACATGGAGATGCTGAATAACTTTTGTTGAAGGAGGGGTTGGTTCGACAAATGGTTGATGCATTTCGTGTGGTTTAATATACCTCTCCTCAAGAATATGTAGGCTTTTTTTTAGACGCTGCACTTTTGAAACCGATTTGAGTGCAAAGGTTTGAATTTTAAAAATCCCTCGGTAGATCATTACAATGATTCTTAAAACTTATCCTTAAACAGCACTTTTTAATTTTGAAAATCAAGTGTTTGGGAACTGAACTGATGTTGGGGTCACCCACATAGTTTGGTAGCATTTTTAACAAACATCAAACCACATTTAAGGCATTTTTACTTTCTGTTTTAATGCATTAAGGCAAAGGAGATTAAAGCAGCTTCATATTTATTACAGTGTACTTGTATTCGGTGAAAATAGGGATTTTGTTAAACTACACTGAGGGATTCGCGACTCCATTCCCGTTGCACTCATTGAGATATCGGTTAAGCATCGCTCCATTATATAAAGTGTTTTTTGATCAGTGTTAAGATCCTCGGACCCTTCTAAAAGCGTCTGAATGTTTAGTGCTGGTTTGAGTCGAAGACAAAGTATTTAATAAAATCCTATAATGTTTTAAATGGATTTTTTTATTACTGTTTTTTGAAAATATCTGTTTTGTATTTGAATGGTTTGCAAACTGAAATGAAGATATTTAAAACAATGTCGGGTACGTGATTGCATCCTCATTCTCTCATAAATCGAAAAATAATAAAAAAAAAAAAAAACATTTATGGATCACTAGATTTAGCCTTCAAAGAGAATTCAATTACGTTATCTGTGAACTCAAAGCTCCAATCAGTGACTTTGAGAATAGCATTGTTTAAAAAAAATATACCCAAGTAGTTTGAAACTTTTGAATTAGGAGAAAAATTAAGAAACGCATAGAATATTCCTCAATAAATTGCAAATTTCTCATTTTATATGCATAGCACCCACAGACACTGTCACAGTGTGGTGCGGGAAGATGACGGATGATAATAAACAGTCTTTAATAATCCACAGCAGGATAATACACACACAGATGGAGACCACATGTATACATAGACGTAGTTTAGACTAAACCGGACAAACTAACACTGAACTGAAAGCAACTTATATGGGGAAGGTAATGATGTTAATTAAACAAGACGCACCTGAACATAATTCAAATAAAGCATGAAATCAAGGACGGGCAGAACTAGGCCTCACACGGCACAAGAGGAATGAATGCAAAAAAAAATTAACACCTCAAAAATGTTTTTAATTATTTTCGAACATTATTGTTACTTGAATATGATTTAAAAAAAAAAGAAGCAATATTTCCGCATTTCAAAAATGGTGAAAATTCCCACAAAAATTGATATTAAGTGATGGAAGCTTGAAAACGCAGCACACTTGCGCTTGTATTTCCAAGCCGCTAGATGGCGATATAACACCACTAATAATTCTCCAGCTCCTGACTCCAATAACCCCGGAGACGCCGACGTCCCTTTCGCTCTCTCGCGCTCTCGTGTATCCTAACCGCAACTTGAAATGTGTGAAAATATATCCAGGGCGTCAGGCGGGCATTTTAAGACAACGGTTGCGATGGTTTCATCACTTTAGAGCTGCTCCTATCTCTCCGTCACCGAGTTCTGCCACAATCTAGTAGCTCGTGCGCGCTTGTCAGAGGTAAAATGATGAAGTAAAGGTTGCTTTCGTTGTCTCTCGGTTGTTACAGTGAGTCTAAATGAGTGTGTGCTCGAACAAAGACGGTTTATTACACACGGCGGGCTGCACTTGCGCTGTAATTACTGCTAGTAACGGGAGAGTTATAGTCGCGCCGTGAAGGATTACGCTCCGTCTCGCTGCTTTCTAATGATGAACCCTACGCAGCTAATAACGGCAGCCCCTTTCCCTTCATGTCTTATTCAGTGAATTCTTTCTTCCGCGCACGGGTGGCCTTATTTTGTCGTGTTTAAAGTAATGGGATGTCACTGGTGGAATTGTTTGGGAGTGAGCAATTATTACCGCCCTCATTCCCCTCTCACTTCTGCCGCGCTCCCTAAACTCTACATCCTCACACACACACACACACACACACACACACACACACCGCATCGTGTAAATAAGCCCCGCTGCCGTTACCTCTGCAGGTACGCAGATGAAACATGATGAGCAGATTATAAGGGTCATTCCACGAAATGCAAGCTTTTTCCTTTTCGAAAAGCTGTTTTGCTTTAAATGCTTGTTTCGACCAGACGGCCCTGTCAATGTTTGCGTTTTTAAAATGGTGATGCATAGCTGCGCCTTTAAAGAAAGAGACGAGGTTGCAGTTCATTTAGTCACGCTAACCTCTCGACTAAATGCAAGGCTGTGGCACTGCGAGGTGTTTTTACAAAGAGAGAGAGAGAGAAAAAAAATCTGGCTCGCAGTGAATAAAAGTTGTTTACTTTACAAACTCGTGCTGGACAGACTTGACCAAGTGTTATAGAGTAAAACTAAATATCAAGGGGCAGTTATGAACGTGTAGAATTGTTGCTTTAAATAAAATGTGCAGTTGCATGAAGGGTCATACGAATAAACAGATGGTGATTTTTATGTTTTGGAACATACTGGTAGAAAAGGCAAATTGATTGATCAAATGCAGTACTCATTGTTTTAATAAGCTAAAGAAAACAGTATTTGTACGCAAACTGCACCCTTTTTGTGGGATGACCCAAAAACGCAGTGCGTAATTTACTGAAGATGGAATATTTATTGCCAAGAATCTGTCTGGATGTTTGTGGGCCCAACTTTCCTGTCTGGCCCTGCTGTCTTTCTGTTCTGTGACACACTGACTCTTTTTTTTTTTTTATCCGTCTTCCCTGGGTGTCAGTATTTCAGGAAATGAATGTTCGCTCTGACGTTCGACAGAGTGCTACGCAATGCTCCTTCGGCACTGTTCAGTTATGATTCTCCCGTTCTTGCCTGCTTTGGAACCCAGATTAGATTTGTTTGTCATCATCCATCACTCATTTCCATTGTCTTTATGCGTAATATCCATTATCCTGCGTGTATCAACGTGGCTTAATCTAATTCATCTCACGGAGAAGAAAAAAAAATTCTCACCGCTGAACAGAAATAAATCAATTACCAACGGCTCATCTTACATACCCACTTCTACAGGCGTCCCACAAAGCAAGAAAACGTTCTCTTTCAGAGGATAAATGTGGAAATATTGATTGTGTTGGAAGAAATATTCCTCAAGTTATGATCAGACATTTCCATAATGCTCAGTCCTCCGAGAGAACAATCTCAGAAGAAAGAAGTCTCAGCGGGGATCCTATAACACAAGCTCTCTGATAAAAGACATTTGTTCCCTTTCCTCCAATTCTACTCTATCAGCATTATTAGGATTTGTATTCTCTCATATGCCGGTTGTACATTAAATGCTGTAAGCCATACGCAAAACGCTTATTCTTGGGGCTGTACTAACCTAAAGTCACCAACTTGCTCGCCTGAAGAAAGGAAGTCCTGTCTTGAAAGCAATATGTGCTGTCCGTGGTCCTGAAACCAACTCTGTTGTATCCAATAGCAGTTGTTGCATTTCGGCTTCGTAGATTAAGCTAAATTGTATTCATCCTTTCCTCACAGAGAACTAAAATACTGACTGTAATGCAATAAAGTGCACACACGTGGTTCTATAAAGAAGCATAAAGACCTTTTCAATGCACAATGTAATGAAAAAAGATTCTTCAGAACATGAAATGTACTTCATATCGAATAGAGGAAGTGATCAACCAGTCCTTGTGACATATTGGCCATCCGCCAATTAGTTTAATTGATATAGATTAACTTGGGTAGGCCACAGGACGCTCAGGAAGGGCTGTACGGCGATGACCGAATGGCCAGGTCATCACCGAAGATGCGTGCTCGTCACTTCACGCACGCCAGCCTCACCTGAATATTCTGCACATGGCGCCACAATGCGACCTGACTCCATGCATTCTTGCAAAAGTGCAATTGGCCAGCAATTTTGCCCCGAAGGTCCGCGAAAACAAGCAGCCAACATCTAGAGAGCTTCACAAGGTTGTTTGCGGTTAATATTTTATTAGGTAAATGCCCGGGCCAAAGAGGACGTTCAATGGTGAAAACAAATAGCATGGAATATTGAGTGGAATGGCAGTACTTTTAAAATGAGGATTCAAATGGGTTATATTTCTTCTTGTACCAAATACCCTTTCATCTCTCTCTCTTTTTTTTTTTTTTATACCTGAAGGAGACAAAGATTCCAATTTCGGAGGCGAGACGGCCGGGTTTGGAAACGCATATCAAAGGGTAGAAAGCCTATAGCTGGCTTAACCAAGGCCTTTTTATCCCCCCCTTAATTCAGACGTAGCGTGATGATGAGAAAATACACCCTTTTCAGGAGCATCGGATGTTACACCTCTAAACTACATATGACCTTTTTGGGGTACTGGGCATCCAGAACCGGTATTCGTGACGGAACCCCTTGCAATTCACAATGGAGATTTAATTTCAGCTGGCAAGCTCAACCTTGAGGGGCTGCGACTGGCTATTGATAACATCATTTGCCACATGATAGAAGTCCCCGGCTATGAAACCGAACGAAACAGACAAAATAGATCTCCAAAGGATTAACCTGTTTGAGCACGCGGTAAAAAAACAAAACAAAAAAAAAACCCCGCTGCGCTTCTAGACGGGCGGGTTGGAGGCGTACAAAAAAAAATTAGAAACCTTCTCGCCCACTTTTTCTTGCCGGGCTCGTCGTTCCAGCGCAGCCGCTCGCTTCAGCACTTGTAAACTATGACATCAGTTAGCTCGGCTACTTGAAAGATCGCGCGCGGGGCCGGGGTGCAGCCGACGCACGTGCGCTGAATAGGCAAGGCAAGTTCGCAATTCTCTTGTCAAATCGATCGCAGCTCGGGAGGAGTGCGCGAGGCGCAGTTATCATCGCAGACTTCCCCATCACTCACAGTCCCAGCGGTTCCGCGGGAAGACAGCTGTTAATAACCTAACAAGCATGTCTGGAACATTATAAGGTCATTAGTCTACTAACCCCCTTATGGATTTACGCACTTCTTTTCTGAGGTTCAAACGCTGACGGCGCTCTTCGCGTTTCCTTTCCCGTCCTCTTTCGTTCGTCTCGCCGGTGATGTGTGGCGAAGAGATTCGCGAAATAATGGGCACGTTCGGTTTGTGAACTCCCCCGTTCTGCTCTCCGCGTAACGGACAGGCGGCTATTGAGCTGGAGCGAGTAGAAAGTGAGCTCGTTTAAAGAGAACATCTGTCTTCAGGACTCCTGCCACGTTTTGAAGCAAGAAGGATGCCCTCGCTTTCATAAACGGAGGTAAACTGCTTTTGGTTCGCTCTTCGGCTTAAACGGCGACATTGATTATTTGTTGCCTGCAAATTGATATTGGCCGGGTTTCCGGAAGAGCTAAGTAGAGAATTAGTCGCACGTAAGTTGCGCGAGTCCCCGAACGCATCGTTATCTGTAGCGCGTAAAGACGGTCCTAAACGAAGTCCTTAACTTAAAGCGTGTCGTTTTATTTGCTTTTCCGCCGTGTTTCTCAGCAAATGGGACGATTGATACATTTTGCGACTACATTGTGACCATGGCAATGCTGCTGTACACCGAAACGATTGTTAAAAAAGTGTTGATAAGCGCATTTAAAGCGATGCTCTGCGGTCTGCGCATGCCACGTGACAAGCTTATATTTACATGACAAGCATGAAGACGTAACTTTGTGTGGGCCTACTTTGATAAAGTAGGCATAAGTAGTAACTAATTGCAATGATGTAATATTTTTAATAATAAAAATGTAAGGAAATTTGTTTAAACTAGACTAGTCACGCAATAGTTTTTTTTCTTCAAATAAATACATATTTTTAACAAATGATTTGAGTGACTGTGTTAAATGAGCGCCTCCCACTCTTTCTTCCTCCTCTTCATCATCCCCTTCTTCCAGTGGCAGGATCACATATTGCATGTTGCATGTTTGCAATACACAGATCTCACACCAAATCTACAAACACACAGCATTCATGGCAATGCTGTTAGGTTTTCTTCCCAAGGAGCACAGCCCGGCACTGAGCTTTTATAATGATCCACACAACGCGCGCTGACAATTATTGTTCTGAAATGTTTAATAACTTTCAGCTCATAGACAAGATGGCGTTCAGTTTTCATTTTGGCGGTATTTTCGCACTATTTGAGAAAACGACCCCCTGGACATGCTGGAAATATACAGTTTTCAGGATTTCTGCGGCATCTTTGAACCCTAAACCTCCTGTAAGCTCTACTTCACAAAGATCTACGCGCCAGTGGAACAATAAGCCGTAAAAGTAACTACGCGTACATATAAATTAGAATATGGATAACATAAAGAATATGGATAGCATAAAGTTCAGATTGAAGAAAGGAAGAAGTCCAGTTCGCCAGACGAGGTAACCATAACAACGGTACTGCGTTTTCCGATCGTAAAACATTATGCATGTGTTGTTTTATGATTTGCGTTTCGCAAATAAACTTATAGCAAACAGTTGCTACTAGTGCCGCTAAGGATTTGCGCACTAGATTATTTTTAAGTTGCCACCTCACCTTAAAGCCGTTTTATTCGCACACTGGATAAAGCACTTTAGCGCGTAAGGAGACTAAATAAACGAGCACCAAGGCTTTCTGAGCTGCTTAGCGACTAACGAAACGGTAACTACCAGAGATTCGCTGATCTGGCGCTTTTAACGACGCTTTGACCGCTCTCTCAATGGAGAGGCGACGGAGCTGCGCGGCTGAAGCGCGGTGTACTGACAGCGCACCAGCCTCCTCACGTCATGTAGTAATTGCTCTTCATCTTCATCTCCACCCCTTTCCCCCATCCCTGCCATTTGCTCTGTCCAATAAGTATTGAGAGCGAGTAATTATTTCCCCTTTGTTTCGCGTCCTCCGCTGCGCGCCGCAGAGACAGTCGTGTCAGTAGTTGAGCCGAGGTTTGGTCGAGAATGTAAAGCGACTTAATTGTCATCGACACTCGCATTAAGAGCCAGGCAGCACAGCTGAGCCCAGCGGAGATTGCTCAGTGAAACCTGTGCGTAAGGAGAAGCTAGGCATGTATTTTTCCAACTCTGTCACACGCACAGTCATCCCTTTCATTTGGGCCTTGAATCACAGTCTTTGAAAGAGATGTAGGAGAGAGAGAGAGAGAGAGAGAGAGAGAGAGAGAGAGAGAGAGAGCATGAGCAAGAGCACATCTGGGCGGCTGCCTGCAGTCCATTGGTTTTCCTTCTTCCGTTTTTCAATAATTCACATGCATCTTTTCTTTTCTTTTTCACACGACAACACGACTTCCAGCTAAAATGATGGAAAATGATCTTGTTTGAGGACATTTATTAATTCGAAATAGACTTGCCACCATGAAGTTTAGGCTAGGTTTTAATATTTATAATAAACCTTCATTTTCATAATAACAGTTAAAGACACTATAAGGCAAACACACACGCGTTATTTTAGGCTAGTTTTAGAATTTTTAGCTTTATTAGTAAACAAAATATTGCTTCTTCTCTTCTTTACTCAGTAAGTGCGTGGGAGGACAAGTCATGTTCATATACCAAGGAGGGAGGGACGTGTTGGGATGGAGAGGGAGAATGAGGGATGCTCGGGGGGATCTCTGATAGATAAGGCACGGATTGTGAGCAGCTCAGCTGGTCAGATCTGCTCTCCGAGCTCTGAGCTGGCATTAGCCGATCCACTCTGTGCTGCCGTGATGGATGGATGCTCTTAGAACGGACAAGGACCGGGGAGAGAGAGGCTGAGCGAGAGAGCATCGCAAAAAGAGAGATGGTGGGAGGGTTATTAAAGAGAAGGGAGGGAGCGATATAAATCGAAAGGGGTGAGAAAGAAATTAATGACGGGGGGAGAGACAGAGTGAGAGATTCACGAGGAACAGAAGGCAGTGATGGGAGAGTCTCTCATCTGTAAATGAGATTGTCCCTGATGGCCATTTTCTCCCCCAGTTCGCTCATTCTTCTTTCCCTCACAAAACTCAATGCTCCGCCGGACGCAGGTCTCAATACCAGACTCCGCAAGCGCTGACAGTGAAAAACGGAGACACTGAAGGGAGTCAGGCCTCGGGAGGCTCTTCGTATTTTCCCTTCTCTCGAGCAGTCGCTTCACGCCACTTGGCCCTGAAACCTTCAAAATGAGGGAGGCCTGGGAGAGGGCACATTAGTCAACAAAAAAGTTTAAGAGAGAAATACATCAAAAGTATGAAATGCTCCTGATTTCAAATCTGGTAAATCCAGCGGCCTGGTCTTTTGCAAATATCAGTGCTCTGCATTGGACCGCTCATCTAGGTAACTGAAACCAGCACTCCTTTCTTTCTCGTTTCATTCAATATCAGTATTAGCGTAATGCTGTTTAGCTGATTTTGTTCATTGTGAATTTTTTTTCTTAGAGCAAACTGCTAATAAAATGCAAAGCTTTATACTAAATGAACATTTTTAAATCATTTCAACCTATCAGTTTCATGCATTTTATTTACTTTTTTGTTCGTTGGGTATCTGTGCCATATGCAAAATAATTATCACTCGTGCGAAATTACTGTACATTATGACCTCTGTCCCTGGAAACCGATCGTCTGCTATTTTGTGTCCAGTTATTTACTGTTTAGTTAAGTATTAAGTTGGCTGAAGAAAGAGTAGTAAGATATAATGTACTAAAAAGAATATTGAAATACATAATTTAAAAAAAACTGACAAAAAGCACCATGGTACAGTATGATCATGATTTTTGGATATGCTTTACAGTAGTGCCATTCGGGATAACTTGTAGTACCACATACATGATATGAATATGGTAATTGTTCAATAACATGGTATCGCATATCAAAGTACCATCTGATACCTTCGCTGTATCAAGGTACTGCTTTTATAAGTGTACTGGCTCATATTCCCATCCATTATTTTTTTTCTTTGACATAGCTTACAGTTTTTACCGTCTGTTCTGATGGTATTAAATAGCGTCCTGCTTTCTGCACTGAGTGGCGGCTTGGATAGGTTTATTCCTCTTAGAATGGATGACACCCATTTCAATGGGATTTGCTTTAAATAACAGGCTAAAGGAAAAAGCTCTTTGGATTTAGCATGGGATACGTCGAATAGGCACACACTTCTGTCTGATCTGAGCAGTGTCAGTGAGAGCTGTCAGGTTTAAATTAAAATATGTTGAAGTGTTACCACACCAGAACAGAAGCCTGCGCTATTGTCTTATAAAAAAACACACACACACGCACATACACAGCACACACAATAACTCCACAGAACATTATAGCCCCAAACCATAGGTTACTCCTTTTAGTGGATTGGGTTGCTTTGGCATAAGGTGAAGCAATACCTTCAGTATTCGGGTTACAACTCTGAATGAAAAGAATAAGCCTATTAAATGTGCATCAGTTTTGTGGCCGGCTTTAAGTGCTTCTGTGGCCCAAGCAAATGGAACAGAAATGTTGCTTTTCAATTGTAGAGATTCTCAGTCAACTCAAAACAGTCTCTATCGATAAAACTTGCTTTGTCTTTTCAGTGGCTCATGTAGGCTTTCAAATGTATTGTGAGATTTAAAAGCCTTAAAAGCAAGAGGTGGAGATTTCTTTATATGCACACCTGTAGAAGAATACAGCTTTGGTAAAAGGAAGGTGAAAAAACTGACTGAGCACAGAATGTAAAGCATTTAAGTTGTAATAAAACGTGTTTCAATGCAATGCAGGTAAACACTTTTAGGAAGAGGCTTGAGCAACAGACAAGAAGAAAAAAAAACAATTTTAATTAGCTAATTTAACAAATTACTATGTCTTAATTAAAAATAATACTCAATAGTAGAGTGTGGAAGCTTTTCTTGCAATTTGGAGGTTTTTCTCAGATATATGTATTTATATTGTTGATTGATTACACAGAACAAAAAATAACTGTGACAGAGAGAGAGAGAGAGAGAGAGAGAGAGAGAGAGAGAGAGAGAATTTAAATTTATATAATTTATATCTATAACCACCCCCACCACACACACACAGCTAATAAATTAAGTTTATGAGGATATATCATATTACATGTCATTTTAATAAACAAGTCACAAGTGCTTTTGTAATTGCAAGCTTACCCTTCTTTCTGAGCCTGATGTTCATGTTTGTATTGTTTATTGTTCTAAACGATGGCTAGCATTATAGTCTGTGTGATTAACTAGAGCTAACTTGCACTGGTTTATTCACTGTATTGAAGGGAGTACATCACTGCGCAGTGTAGGGTTAAGATATTAAGCCTGATTTATTAAAGCAATAAGCCACTCAAGGCCATGCGTTACAGTAAATTTACTACAGCTAAGGGACGTTCTTAGGCTAGAAGTGAAGCAGACTGCTTAAAACCCCTCTAAAAAGTGATAAAATCACTGTAACACCCAGCATCGAGTGTCTTCTTGTGTTCATACACGGGTGCCAGCAGCAAAATCATAAAGACACCACTAGCCTCTAGGCTTTAGGGTTTCGTGCTGGTCTGTCTATGAACATATGTAAATCGAAAGATTTTTTTTTACTGCGCTGAGTAACTCGCGAGTTCGATTAGAGCGCGTGCGTGTTAGCGTGTATAAAAGCCAGTATGTGTGAAAGGGAGAGTAAGTGCAAGAGGTTAGACGGCTGTGCTCCTGAGGGAACACGGCAATACGGTGTCACACTCCAGAGCCCCACAGACAAATTAATTCACTTATTGACACCGCTGACACATCTCAGTGACTTTGTAAAATTAACAATTGATCACACTCACTCGCTCTTTCTCTCCTTTTTTTTTCTGTTCCCGTCTCTGTTTCCCGTCTCTCCTTCGGCCGCTCTCTTTGCATGCCCGGCACGTTTTGTCATTATTATAATTACGAGGCAGGCTGCAGGAGTCTGGTCATTAGCGATAGAGGGGTGTGAGATAATCGGGACAGTGGCCGGCCTCAGCACGCCTTTGCAGGGATGAGGGCAAGGAGAAAGACCCCGGCTCCGACAGCGGCGGACCACTCTCATTGATTGTCTAAATCCACACCCAAACAGGACATAGTGGCAGGGTCACAAAATACAGGGCCGATAATTAGAAAGAGGACAAAAGCAGATAATCGTAATTCGCTGCACACTTTGTGGCAATTCTTTCTTTCGTGAGATCTTCTCATTGGCAGTATGAGACTGGTTTTAGATCAGAATTGGCTAACGCTTGAGGTATGCTCTCGGTGGACTGATCCATAGATCTATGAACTATGATTTTGTGTTGTTACAAATTTTTGGTTGGGGTCTGTTCTCCAGTCAAGTCTTCGCCCTGTATTAACGTTTGGCTATTGTGATTCCCATGTGTTGCTTGGTTTCCAGGTCTTTATTCATACAAACATTTGTTTGTCAAGCATTCAGTTTTTTCTAGTAAAATATCTTTAAAACATTATGATATTAAACAGAGACTACTTATATTTTTTCCTTAGTTGGATATTGGAGTTTCTTTTAAATATCTTTTTTTAAATTAAATTAATTAATGAATGTATTTATTTCTATGGGCTGAACTGATGGTCAGGCTTTTTAGAGTCGCACAGATGGCTGAGAGATGGTGCACATTGTTGTCAGGTGGTAAATGGTGTGAATGTAAAAAAAGAGAAACCCTGACATATGTGCGTGTGTGCGTGTTTTTGCTTGTGTGCAATACATTTGAGAGAAGTGTAATAATGTAGCAGATTGTACTGCTTTGGGGCAGAAAGTTTATTATCCTGTAAGTGCTATAGATACACCATGCCTTCATAAACACACAGGAACCTGTCTAGAGTTATCGTTCAACACACACACACACACTGAAATCTAATTTACAACTTCATTTGTTCACAATTAATTATTTTACATATTTTACATTTTTTGGTGAAACTCTTATAAAATGTGCTTTTAGAAATTGAATCTTTGAGGAGCTCTCCAGAATGGCTTGGTTAATTTGTCACCGAATTTACACTAGCTGTCATACAAACCATACAAACAACAAGGAGAGTTTTAAAAAATTAACATATGGGCTGAATACAATAGCTAGTAAATGATGCAGCGAAGCGTCTCATTGTGTTAAAATGAGGTCATCACGGTGAACTTCATGGAGCTTGTACATCAGAGCAAAGCTAATTGGACAGTTAACAGCATCTGTGCCGTCTCAAGACGATGCCGTGAGAAGCAGATCCTCAGCAAATGAGCTCAAACTTCAGCTTAGCTCTAACTCCACATCTGATTCAGAGGGCTTAAATGTGATGTGTTAAAATCATACGAGGAAGACGCACAGGTGCTTTTTTAAGTTATAAGGCAAGCGTGCATGCTCACACGTAAAGACCCTGGAAGGAAAGACTCTGGTTACAGCTATTTCTTTTTACTGGGTCTGTGAGGAAATGGAAGAGAGGGAAAAAACGGTCTGGTGGAGTCATTGGATCTAGGAGACTGTGACTCCAGTCTGAGCAACAGGCTGTGGATGGGACTTAAGTGCAATGAAGATCAATTCTTCTGTAACTTTAACTCGGTACCCTTGTCATCATATTACCCTGGGGCTTGATACAAAAACTGTAGAGAGCTCAGGGCTGTATTACATCCAACAGCAAAGATTTGCATAGATCGTTTTTTTAATAATCTGAAGTATACTTGCTTAGAAATGATTTTAGTAAAAATAGGGTTAATTAGTTAACAATATGAGCTAACACAAACTAATAATGATTTTTACAGCATTTAATTTCAGCATTTACTAATGCATTAAGTTGTGTTTGTTAACATTAATTACTGCACTGTGAACTAACATGAACCAACAATGAATGATTGTATCAAAGATGAATAAATAGTATAATAAATGTACTGTTCATTGTTTGTTCATGTTAGTTAACACATTAACTAATGTTAACAAATTACACTTTATTGTAAAATGTTACCAATAATTCTGTGCCACAAGAAGTACTATTCACTATATATACCTCTGCAAATCATTAGCTAATTATTAATTAAAGCAGACAGCGGGACGTTTAAAGGCATGGTTTTGGCCCAGTGTGGTAATTAACGTATGAATTTACTTTATTAGTTAATATAGTATGTTGTAATTGCATTATGATATTGATTACTTAATCGATGAATCACATAGAATGTTCATTAGCTGCTGATGCAGTAATCATTAATAAACGGTTTAGTTCATCATGAGTTATACATTAACATTAACTCATAATTATCTGTGCATTAGTTAAGCATTATTTGATGCATATTTGTACACCCACATTGTAAAGTTTTACCAAAATGCAAATAAGAAAATCTTGTCTATCCTAACGTCCTGTAACAGTACAGACTTTGAGGCATTGCTGTTTTTTAATATATGCAACTGTGGACCACAAATCCAGTCATAAGTGTCAGTTTCTTGAAATTAAGATTTGTACGTTATCTAAAAGATGAATAAATAAGCTTTTCGTTGGTGCATGGTCTATTAGGATATGACAACATTTGGCTAAGATACAACTATTTGAAAATATAGAACCTGAGGGTGCAAAAAATTGTAGGAAATTTTCATTTAATAATTTAATGGTACATGTTCGATAATCGATATCGTAATGATTTTTGGCATAAAAGAAAAATGTATCACTTTGAACCATACTATGTATTGTTGGCTATTGCTATAAATGGACCTGTGCTATTTATGGTCCAGGATCACAAATCATTTTGCGGCATAAGGGTGGCTGGATCGTGTCAGAATCTCCAATTTAGAGCAAATGATTTGCAGAAGTAAATTTTTTGATGTACATTTATTAATCTGTAATCATGCGACGTAATTATCAAAGATACAGACTCTTTGCAGCTTTGGAAACTGCATTCAAAATCTGAATGAGCAGTATGCACGGGAATGTGTGTGCGTGCGCGTGCTCTTGTGTGTGAAAAGGTAGATGTGTTTATATAGGCTTATGTCGTCTTGTAGATTAAACTTTGCGAGAAAATCTCTCACTGTTCCAATAGTCTCAAAAATAATCACAGGCGCGCGCACACGCACACACACAAACTCGTAAATACATATTGAAATGAGATGCTGTATAGTGCAGGGTGGGGAAAATTGCCTGCTTATCTCCAGTAATATCGGCTGAGCGAGAGCTGATGTACTCATCTGCAAACACACTGATACGGCAGGGCCAGCGGTGCGGAAACTCCCCGCGTCCGTTCGGATTGGCTGTCGGAGCTTTACTGCGAGCTTCCCCGCAGATGCTTGTGCACATAAACGCACGCACCAATATTGCCTGGAGACGTGGGAATGCAGCAGGCTGGAAATATTTCAATGAAAAGCCAGATAAATGCACCGGAGGCCTCGGCCTCCCACCGCATTTCAATATTGTGCATTTTTCCAGAAATCTGAGATGCTTTTAAGAACTTCTGTTGGGTCTTCACACCATTCGGGCTCATTTTCAGTTGGGCCTCTCATCGGAGAGATAGAGTTGTTTTGCAGGGATTCATTTTTCTGCTCTGTTTGAGCTCCGGAGCATGAAATGGTGTATTTAGGATCAGGTCTGTTGTTGCAAATGGCTCGTATGTGTACGTGCGTGTTAGTGAAAGAGAGAGAGAGAGCAAAAATGAGTGAGACAGCGAACGGGCAAAAGAAACCACAGCAACCAAAATGTTCCAAAAACCTTTTACCATTGTTCTCTTAAAGCTTTGAAACAGTTCAGAGCGTTCGCTAAACATTTAAAGCATCCATTTTTTTCAAAACCAAAAGAATTGTGGTTATGCAAATCAACCCGTTTTACAATTTTCTCAAAACTACGGGAACGTCACTTTGGAATAATTCTCTCAATAGAACATTTTGTAACAAGTAGAACATACATGACATTGTTTTTTCACACAAAAGGAGGTCATTTATTAAACATTTGTTGAAAACAATGTGGACTTCATACTCCTGTCCAGCAGGTGGTAAAAATGGAAGAAATTCTTCTAGTGCTTTTTCTAGTGTTTTCGCTGCAGTTGGCAAATGCAAAAAGTGTATTTTTTCCAGCTGCTGTACTGGAGTGTGAAGCACTGCATGGCTCACAGGAGAGCAATGGCGTCTGCCAAGATTTCACAGCACAATTGCAATCATGTTGTTTTTCACTAAACATCACTGAAGCAGTTCAGTCAGCCACATACTTTTTTTTTTTTCTTTTGGCCGACACTCTTGAGTTACAATGTACTACCATTGCAATTTTGCGAGTTTGTAAAGATGAAAGAAAGTCATACAGGTTATTTTAGAACATGAGGGTACGTAAATGATAACAGTATTATAAGTATGTTTAAGTTATAGCAAACCGTTATTAGGTTGATTTTCCCCAAAAAATGTAAACACAGCTGCTCTATATTACTCTCAAAACTTTGCTGCCTGTTTAAAAATGCTGATAGTGTACAGTTTGTTCAGTGTGTTCTACTTTATCTTTTTTCTTAATGAAAAAGGTGAACAGTTTCCCCAAACAGTAAGCTGCTTGGTTTGGAAGTGGATTCTGTGTGAGCTGTGCTTCATACATTGCTATTTTTACCAATGAAATTTCACAGAAATGTCACTAATGTGATTGCACCTTTTGTCAGGGTAGTGCCATATTTCATTTTTGACAGGAATGAAAACAATGTTGTGGGGGATAGGAGTACAGTGTGTTCAGTGGTTACGTCCAGTGTTGTTTCATCAATTCAGCTCGTGCAACATTTTTCCAAAAAACCTTAAGTGGACAAAAACTCCATGAAACAATTTAAAAAGTTGTAGGTATTGAAAATTACATGATCTAGACCTTTGTACAGTGCGTGTCAATGTAAAGGCTGCAGTCTATCCCTCGCAGCCTCGTTTCCCTCAGATTAAGTTCAGCTGATCGAACAGCTGACTCAACGCTAAACGTACTGTTTTGCAGCGCTTCCCCCAAAAATCTAATTAAGGAAATGAGCCGTGTTGAGAAAAGGAGACGCAACACAAGACTCCCAAAAATTAAAGTTCTGGACCATTGCAAAACAGTATGATTTTTTTTTTTGTACATACAGTGGTCAAAACTGGTTACCAGCGTTCTGCAAAATGTCAGGAGAAAGTAATTCATACTTGTTTGTGATGTCTTATGGGGGCAGAAATGATGACAATTTTCTTTTCGCCATTAAAGACAACTCATTAAATGGGCTAGTTTTTACATGCGTAAAATGAAATATGCAGTCTAGCTAAAGCCTCTAAAACTAAAATCTAAAATCTATCTAAACTGCCATAATCATTTATACCTGATTGACTGAGTAACAGGTAAACAAGCAGTTAAAAACAAACCAATAGTTATTTCCTCAATTAGTATTTCACGTTATTGGAAGACCGATGTGTCAAGAAGTCTAAAAGGGTTTTATTATCATCAGCCAGCCAGGCATGTAATATTGGAGTCCATTTCATTTTGGTGCACCCCATTTTTGAGAGACTCGGAAATTCAATTCACAATTCACTGGTCAATTTAAATGACTCCGTCTAGCAGGGACTGTACAGTCGGGTTTGTGCTTTATATTCGACGGGAAAATGGGCCAAGTATTCCACCTTGGGATGTGTGCCGTCTCACCTGCATGTGTGTTTATATTTAATGCTTCAATTGTGAGATCCAGGCAGCAGATGACAGCATTAAATGCAGGGCACAGTTCTCTATCTTAGTCAGAGGTGGCTTTGAGCCGGTGCATGTCAATGAAGCGCGATTGTGCGCGTCTGCATGTGCGCATGGCTTTGTGTTTGTGATTAAGGTTAAGCCAAATGCAAATCAAAGCAATCTCCAGACAGACGTTCCTACGAAGACCGCCCCACTCCATGTAATGATCAACTTGGTCTGTACTGCTGAAGAGTCCTTCAGTTAATACGCTGATAAATAGGGCACACACACACACACACACACATGAGCAAACACATGTGCATTTGCATAAGTTTAGGACAATTAGAGGTGTTGCGTGGGAAGATCCGGTTGACAGTGACAGGCTGAATTAATATGTCATGACTGTTGACAGGAGTTTATGCGTGTAAAGGTGCGCAGTCAACTTTTGTGTGCATCCTTTAGCGCTCTAGTGTGAGTTTCTCTAATGAATGTGGCAGAATACAAAGATGCTGGTAATGCTGTTAGGTGTCTGTCTGTGTAAAGAGAATGGATAGTGCGCTGCTTTCAGTGGCTCACCATGTCTAATTATGAATCACACACACACACACACACGCTCATGCTAATGCTGGATGTGCTTTTGGATGAAGTACTAATTCAAATGCACACTTTATGAGCTCCTCATCCACTCCTATAATGAAAACACCAGTGCAAGTGTATGCGATGTATATCAGTGATATGCAACGTTCATACTGTATATATCAGAATAGTCACATCAACACTTTCACTGTTTTTATAAATCACTAAAAAGCACGATTTATTTATTTCGTAATATATAAAAAATGAATATGAATACTTTTTATTTGTGCATTAAAATGTGTATTAAAACATCTCTTATTCTTATTTTCATTCAAAGCAATTCCCATTGTATCCACAAGGGGACAGAGTGACACTTCAATGTGCACAATCACTCATTCAGATCTGCGGGGAAATCTCTAAAAAACATGTCCAAGTGATGTCGCTTCAAAAGCAGTGTTAATAATAAAAACACTTTACATATAGAAACCATTTGAGATTTTTCAGATTCAATTTTATGACAATTAAAGATATTTCTATCCATTTTTATATTGTAATGCATCTGGGTGTCTTACCGGTTACGGCAGGGGTGCATAATTATCATAAAATATTTAAATGTGAATGTGCCTCACATAATAAGTCAAGCGAGCACAATAATTCAAGTGCATATATCTGACATTAATGGTTGCAGACAATATAGATGCTAGTGATGGTACATTTCTCATACTGTCATCTGTGCGCTAGGGGCTAAGGTTTTTTTTTTTGTGGTATTCATTTTACTATCAAGGTAAACAAGTCAAGTAGGAATTTGACCTGTGGCCACGTTTAGTTATGGGCATGTTCACCGTGCACGTGTGCAACTGTGTATTGGCCTGGCTATACGTATGAAAGCCAGTAAAAGAGAGTATGAGTGTGTGTGTGTGCGATTGAACTTGCAAGATCGGTGGTCTCTGCGAGTGTGTGATGTGCTTGTGAGATCACTTGGAGCCTAGGGGTAGGTGAACTACAGTAAACAATATATCAGTCCCATCTCTGTGGCCCCACCGCCTGCGTGCGTGTGTGGGGTTGCCTTTGAAGAACAGGGGTTGCATCGGGCCCTGAGGGTGGATATCCCTCTCTGAAGCTGCCCTTCTTCTGCTCACCCCATCTCTATTTCTCTCATGCCCCGCTCCATCAGGACTTTCATTCCTCTCTCCCTCTCTGTCCTCAGACCTTCCATCTCATCTCATCTCAGGTCTTTTTTTACTTCTTTGCCTCCAATCTCACATTTCATCTGTGCTGTTCTATTATCATATTCTTGTTTTTATTTTCTCGCCTATATGTGGGTGTTTCTTGAACAAAGGGAAATTTAGGTGGCAGGGTTACTTTTAATTTAAAACTCGAAGACGTATTTTTGCTTTTATCACATGAAGTTCAGGCAGAACCTGATTTTGCTGAGTGCGCTGACCCTGAAACAACACTGTGATTAGCCAATCAGATTTGAAGAACCAATTTATATTTTTTGTGAAGTTTAGGCTTACAATCAGTGTTTGTTGCTTGTACATCAGTGTCATTCATTTATCATTTCCTCTGATTTTAAGCATTACTCATGGGTAAGGTTAGGTTTAGGTGTAGAGAGATGGTCAACACTTATATTTTTGGATTAAAATATTGTTCCAGGATTAATATGTTGATCCAAGAACATACCAGCAATATCAAGATGTGCTGAAGGTCACATAACAGTTTTGTAAAGATTTTAATTAATTTATTGTGTTGTTTAACCTTTTCCCAAACCCAGGCTTTCAGTTGTAAAATATTAATGCCCATCATAAAAATATGAATTGTTAAAATATACATTTTATGATAACGTAAACAAAAGAGGGAAATCCTTTCAATATATATTTTGTGAAAATTATATTATTATACAATTTACAGCAGTCTCTCAGTTGTGCTGTTATGCCCATTTATTTTAATTAGATTTTTTTCTTAGATTTTTGTTTTGTAGATTTTTTTAGTTAAATCATAACTGCCCCTCAGTTATCATTTTGATTTATTTTACCTATAATTTTTTTTCACAAATTACAACAGTAACTGTTTTCGATGTTAATTTTAGGATTAAATTAACATTTTTTTTCACAAATAACAATGGTCCTTGGTTACATTTTTTTTTTACATTTACTTAGTTTACATTTTCCTTTTTAAGGAAATAACATTTGTTTATTATGAGGAAATTACCCTTAAAATATCCTTTTGTCATGCATGTATATCCATGCTAGTAAATGAAATTAAATATGGGTTTGAAAAGTGACCTGTGTTTTCAAATCCGATTGCTCAGAAGACCAAAAGTGTCCATAGTTGAAGAGAAGCACATGTACTGCTTTTTGCCTCATTTGACCTCATCCCTCTCCTCCTTCCTTCTGTCTTCTCAGGATCTGAACAGTGATTGAGGAAGCGAGTGAAGGCAGAGGAGGACAAAGAAGGAGACATGGCCGGCTCACAGGGAAGAGAGTGAACAGAGAACACAGGACAGAAAGGTAACACAGCTGATGTCTCCTCGCAACCTTGAGGCAGACTGTGACTTATGTTTATACTTCTCAACCCTCTCCCTCACCTCCTTTCTTTCTCTCTTTGTCCTGGTCTGTCTCTAGATGAAGCTGTGGGGGCAGTCGCTGTGGCCATTACAGGTTGTAGTCTTGGTCACCTTGGTAATGTGCTCATGCCAGTCGGTTTCTGCGGGTACACGGAGTCTGCGGGGACACACAGGTATGTCAAAGCCCTGTTGGCTTAATTACTGCAGAGTAACACAAAGCAGATCATCTGGTTTACTCTCACACTGCAAGTCTAAAGCTCAGAAGACTGTCATCCATAAGTTCTTCTCCTGCCTTGTTAATTAAACGGGTAAAAGTTGAAAATGACCTTTGATGAAGTTTGTAACACAGCTCTAAGTGAATGAAAACATCAGTGTGCAAAGTTATTGTCTCTCAAAAGAAAGAGTCGATTGTGAATCATTGAAATGAACCGTTTTTTTTTAAAACGAGTCCCAAGCTGTTTATGTTCATGTCAGCATTTTAAATATTAGCATATATTAACACTTTAACACAATGTTATCTGTATAATGTTATGTGCAGATTTTCAACTTTGTGGCAGTGATGAAATGTATAAGGAAAGCTACAATGATAGCAAAACATTCTACCCATTTTTTGTTAAACGAATTAGAAAAATTGCCTTTATAGAGCAATGAATTTTTTTTCCCCCCTTTGTCATTTGGTTATTTGAATAATGATTGACAGTAAGGTTATTTCTCTATTATAGATGTATTGTGTTGTGAATAAATTGAATGCGTATCTTGTATTAACTGTGGTAGCAAAGGCAGATGAGAACAAATGAAGTTTAATATATACATAAAAACGATCAAAACTAATTTACACCCCAAATAATACATGCATTCTGATAAATTAATAATTCTAAGTGCTTTAAAGCTGACATAATCATAAAAAAAATCTATATATAAATGTTTATATCCATTTTTTAAGTGTTAAATCAAGCCCCTTTCTATCTACAAGCCAAGGAAAACGTGAAAAAGATTAACCAGGCAAGCCTTTTTCTGCAAGCCTCTGAAAAAACAAGCACGTTTAATTTCCTCCCCTAGTGACAAAGGGATCTCTTAATAATATTACCACCCCATAATGTGTAAGTTTCCATCCAAGGCTCTGTCGTTTTGATTTTGCAAGCGACAAAAGTGTTCCAGTTTAAATATCATGGCAAAAGTTCGAGCAAAATATGCTAACTGAGCCTCAGAGGAGACTAGAGAGAAGAATTTCATTTATTTATGTATTCAGTAGTTTACCTTTACAGACATAATTAACCCACTGTTTTTGTAACTCATGTGTATTTAATGTAAACTTGTGTGTGAATGAGAACTTACTTTAGTACATACATGATTTGACAGCCTGTTTCCATCACATATGTTTTTAGAAGGTATGAGCTTTAATGGTGTAAATCTATTCTGGTAAAGGGGGCGGAGAGTAGCAGCTAATTTGCATTTAAAAGGACAGGCACGAAATTCAGCCATTTTTGCTTTCGCTCAAAATATTTCAAGTTAATAGAATTAATGATCTGTGGGGCATTTTGAGCTGAAACTTCAAAGACACATTCTGGGGACTTTTACATATTGCACAAATGGGCATAATATGTTTTCTTTTTGCTGTTAAAATAATTTATTTGTAATAATTATTCCACTTGTCTCGGTGACTAAGCTAACCAATTAACTACCATTAGAGACTGCATTACTTTCATTCTCTTTTTAACACGTTTCACCGTGTTTAAATCCAGTCCTATACAAAAATTGTGTCGAAAAATCACAATAAAGTCCCAATAAATGTAAACGTGACATCGGTAAACCTTTCAGTTTGTTTTTGCAGCCCATGAAGGACATTTAACATGGCTTGACCTCTAATATAAACACACAATTACCGTTATTGTCAGCGCTGTCCTGTTCAGGAGATTAAACGCAGGTCGTTTGCACCCGTATCATATTTATATGATAGTGCTCCTGCCCCGCAGTAATATTAAAATGGACAGCAGCGAAGTCACTCTTTTCATTAGATTTCATTCCTCCGCAGTAAGGAGTTTTAAGCAAAGCGACAATTCAGTAATGACTGTATTAATATGTATGATCTTAAATGGTCAGGTAATAAAATCGTCACACCTCTGCGTGCCTCTACACACACACACACACACACGGATACAGACCTACCCATCTTTGCGGAAAAAAGAAGGAGGGTAACTAAAATAATGTCCACTTCCCCCCACTAATTGACACCCACGAGCTAACTAATTCTGATTTGCATAATTCATGAAAGCTTCCCTCATGGTGACGAAGTGACCAGCAGTACATAAATATTTTAGCATGCCAAAAGGTCAAACTCCGGCTCTTTCGCTGAATCATTCATATTATGCAAAGTCCTTCCCCAATGTCAGTGTTGCTCCTGCTAATTATCACACTTTCTTTAATTACGACTTCTCTTTGTTTAGTTGTTGCTAATGCAAGGTGACCTTTTTGCCGGCACAGAAATGCCACCAGCATCTCGAGTTGGTCTGACTGATGATGTTACTTTTCATTTTGACGGGGAGAAGAGGTTACTTTTCTAACTGAGGTGTTTTTAATCAGCTCTCTGCTAATTACAGCAGCGGCGTGTTGCGAAGGTCACCGGAGTTTTCACATTTCATATACCACCAAAGTGGATGTCATTACTCGTTTTAGCCTTATCCTTAATTTCAAGGAAGATTCTCGCTAATTGGGGAAAAACTTGTTGTTTGTTGTGAAATTGCACATTTTCGGTAGGACAAAAGAAAACGGCGAAGTGTTGGCAAAAACAGAAAATTGCTTTGCCAGCGCTTTTCATTGATTCGTTGCTCGGTTATTTGCCATGCGGTGTCTATGTTGAGGAAAGTTTCAGAGTTACTTTTTACATCAAGTCGCTGCACAAAGCAGCTATTTGTACCTCGATAGTCTAGAACCTGACCTGACTACAAAAAAAAGAAAAAAAAGATTTAGATGTTGGAAAAGTGGGTTGCGAAATAAAGCGTGTTTTTTTTTTTTTTTGCACAGGTGACCAGGCTTAAAAGAATCAATCAAAAGCAAGTTGAAAAAATGTGTTATATTATTATATTCAAATTAAGTATTCTCTATTTAAATGGTCACTTTCCGTATGTTTATAATGTATAATATTTTACTATAAAATATATTTTTATATCATTCACTAAGCTTGGGGTTAATGATTTTTAAAGAAATGCAAAAACACCCATAAAATCGTAAAAGGAGTTTAAAGGCAATAAACATGGAGATGTTTACTTATGAATTTACATATAAATCTATACATATTAAAATAATATCTACTCGAGCACTTCTAACTTTAATATTAAATAAATAAAGCCTTCTAACTCTAGATTTGCACTCTATTAATTTTACTAAATGGTTGTTTTCTTAAAAAAAAATAAAATAAAAACTAGCCTCTCTAATCTTTTTGTATTCTATTTGTTTTCTTTTTATTTATTATACAATTAACAAGTAAACAAAGGCCTCTAATACTAACTTGCTATATCGTTTTCTTTCATTATATAATAAAAAAAACCCTTGCTACGTGTACTGCGTTAAGCTAACAGAGACTTTTTTATAGCAAAGTATATAATTTATCATTGCTCTTTTGATTGCATTGTCCTCATTTGTAAATCACTTTTGATAAAAGCATCGGCTAAATGACTAAATGCATTAAATTATTCAAATGACTACGTTGTTACAGTAATTACAATAACTGGGCACTGAACGTACCCCTAACCCTAACCTTACATTTTTGAGTACTTTCTCAGATAAGTAGACTAAGTGCAAGTGCATGTACTGTAAAGTGCAACCTATAATAATTGATCAAAAATGACAGTAAACACATTTATATTTAAAATGAAGTCGGTTCCTTTGAACCTTCAAAAAATATGCAGTATTTTAAGGAATTTTTAACTATGATGATGTTAAAAAGAAATGTTTATTGAGCACATCATGTGACACAGGAGTAATAATAGGATTTTTTTTTAAATGATATTACATAAAAAATAATAAAATGTATTATGTAAAATATTTATGTGTATGTCTTAATCATGTAACGATATTACCTTATTATATTATATTATAAGTATTACACAAAATCTCAGCAGCGCAATGCTAAAATTTTCCAATTAATAAGCAGGCTTTGTCACTTGTACCTCGAGATGAGCAAGTTCATCATTGCAGTGTAACTTGTGGCCACATGGTGGCTCCGAAGCTCTATAAATGCCAGTACAGGAATAAGCCCTCATGTGTCTGAATGAGAAACAGTAATGGGTCATTTGTAAAGTTCTCCTGTGAAAACATGGACACTAATGGGAACGGATGGTCTGAATCTCACCCAAACGAGGCAAGGGCCATTGACTGATGGTTGACACTAAAACCAGACACTATAACTAACAACCACTTTTTCTTGTCTTGCGTGTCCTGCCATGCTTGTCCACGCTTGCAGGTAAATAGAGACAATAGCGTGTGAGCGGCTGCCTTTGTTCCTGTCTGCTGTAATAGGCCCTTATATAGCCAACACCGAAGGCCAACAAAGTCCCAGCGCGTATTGCATTTAATGAGTATACACACATTCTCCATGCCTACGCGAACCATTCGTAGCCATTTTTGACACACCGCTTCAGCCTCCATATAGTACAGTGTGTCAAAGTGAGTCGCCTGGAGCCAAAGGACACCCACTCTGAGACCTCATTTGTGTTATGTGAGCTGTGCTTTGGTCTGTGTCAGTTCTGTCCGTTCTTACACTCATGACATAAAGATTAAACACAAAAGTTCAAACGTCCGTGCAACATTGTTCAAGACTGTGTGTGACATTTGACACATCCAATTAAAAACAACAGCTAACCTGGAGCTATTACCTGGTGGTGTGTGTCAGCCGGGCTCGAGTAGTACGTTACGGGGGTTCTTGTTAGAAAGCTTGTTAGTTTCTTTTTGTGTCACCTTGCACATTTAATTCCGTCATGGACTTAGACGTTCGTCTGTAACTGCGTGGTTCTCTTTTGAACCAGTCATCGCATGAGGTGTTATTTTATGAATTTCACATCCTGAATGCTTCATTTTAAATTAGTAAAAAGTTACGGACGGGCAGATGGAAAGCAGTGCGGTACAGCTACTGGAAGCAAAACGTTTCTGCACAGTGCTGTAGCCAATGGTTTTAACTTTTTATTCATCCTGGTGAAAAAAGTATAAGGTTTTCACAAAAATAGAAAGCAGTAGGTTACAACTATTTTCAACATATGTCTTTTTCTGTAAGTAGCACATCAACATATTAGCATAGTTTCTGAAGACTGGAGTAATGATGCTGAAAATGTAGATCAGAAAATAATGAATAAAACACTATAAATAAATTACATGTTTTTTACATTTTTTTATTGCAATATTTCACTAATATTTTTTAATAAACAAATGCAGACTTTGTGAGCATGAGATACTTCTTTAAAAAACAAAATCACATTAATTTCACATTGATAAGCATTTAAAAATTTGGAGATAAACAGAATGTTTTAAATCATAAAAAAACGTTTAAAATGTTTAACTAAAGAAACGTCAGGAAAAATCAAGAGTTTTGGTCACTGTACAAATATGATAACTTCAACTGATAACATCATTTGCTAATCAAATACAGAAATAAGCAAAATAATTTTTATAGACTTGTAAGTATCTCATATGTTAGCATGTGTTTGAGACTATGCTCTTGTCATTATCTTAATAAACATTCATGTGATTTCAGTAAGTTGTATGTGCTTTTGCATCTGTAAAGCCTCTTTGGATTATTATGTTTTTTATGTTTTAATGTAATTAATCTTACATGGACAGTCCTGCTCTTAGTGCATAATTTCTTAAGTCGCAATCAACCAAGTTCCTTCAAACCAAGTCACAAAATGTCTGCCCTTTTGGTGCTGTCACGCTAGTCGGCTATTGACAGCAGAAAGACATGCTTCTTGATAAATCGCACAAAGGCTCACCCGCCTCGCGCTGTCAGAATATATCAATCGCCTGGCTGCCCCATCAGCTCAAGGTAATGGCGTTTAGCTCGACACCCAGATGCGTCCGCCACAGGGATAGAGACAGTTAGCCATGCTTGAAATCTTATTTGATTTCAGGCTGATCTGAGATTTATTACTCTGAGACCATCATAACAGCGCTTTAAAATCCAGAACAAGATGGCTATGGTGGAATGCTGAGCGGTTAATTCCAGCGACGCGGTCCTGGAGGAGAAGCCGCGCAAAAAACGCACGATTATCCCCGGAGTCTGCTCACTGTGCTTAATGGTGCGGCGGAGAATTTTACAAATGACTTCTGCTGCCAAGTGTGTAAGAAGAGGCAGATACAGAGAAAAGCTTATTCAGATGCATTTAAGCTGTTCATACACCACAAATTTTCCATGCCCGTTCAGTCATTATTAGCTTAATGCCGCGTTTACAAATTAGCCTACAAGCAATCTAAATGTTGCGGAGCTCTTTTTTTTCTTCTGTATAGCCCTCAGGGCCAGGGATGTGTGTCAGATGAGTGTCCAAGATGTGACGCCTGCCGGTGTGTGAGGAAGGTGTAAGACAGGAGTGGTAGTGTGAGACCTTCTTCCGGCGATTTCTCCTCACGGTATTTTGTAAAACCCAGGGGACTTCTCATCAATTTGACCGTAAATGACTGTTAATGGTATATAAAGGGCTGTGTTATGCGCGTGAGTGTGTCATTGGAAGCAAGCAAACTACTTAGGAAGGAAGTGGGTTGTGTAGCCTTGGTGCTCCCCTGTGACCCCATTATGCCAGTAAGTCAGTATGGCCTTTGTT
Organism: Puntigrus tetrazona; assembly: GCF_018831695.1. Classification (NCBI taxonomy): domain Eukaryota; kingdom Metazoa; phylum Chordata; class Actinopteri; order Cypriniformes; family Cyprinidae; genus Puntigrus; species Puntigrus tetrazona. The sequence continues at coordinate 18,026,085 of NC_056709.1, read as the reverse complement.
CTTGGGGTTTGGTGGTGATGAGGTGTCTTCCCCTGAGCGCTGAGCCTCCAACCTCTTGCTTCTCTGCACACTAACAAGGCGCACAGAACCCACACACAAATGCACACGTGCAAATTGGAACATATGCTGGACTTCCAGGAAGGCTACACTCTTAAAAATGAATTCCAATTAGAATCCAAATAATTTGCAGGCGCTTTAAAGCAATAAATGCTTGAAAAAAAAACCTGCTAGCATAACATATTTATTTGGACGCTACTATATAAAAGTTTGGGGTCGAAAAGACTCTCATGCTCGACAAGGCTTTTTTATTTAATTTAAATTACAGTAAAAGAAGCAATATTGTGAAATATTATTACTGTTTGCAATCACTGCATTTTAAAAAATAAAGTACCCCTGTTATGAATTATGAAAGGTTCATATTTTGTCCTAAACAGCTGGTTAAAAAAGACTAATATGCATTTATTTTTACCGTATTTGTTCAACGACTCACAAAGCAATTCATTTTTTTCCAAACCCCTCCGGTGACTGGATGATTTTAGCAGTGTTTATGAGCTTTTAACACTAAAATGTCCAACGTCCGAAAGCAGCACCTTGTGCCAGAAAAGGAATTTGCATTTTCTTTCAGATCTAAGTGAAAGTCAAGTGGGCGGGCAATATCCTAATATTTCATGTTAACATAAACATGAATTAGCTTGGGACTCGATTTAGAGTCAACTCTTTCTTTGATGTTTTATTCACTTAGAGATGTGTTACACACTTCATGAATGGTAATCAATAAAAAAATCAATAATAAGTGCACTTTAAAGTGTCATTTATTTTTGTGATGGCAAAACTGTTGTTAGGAGCCATTACCCCAGTATTTAGTGTCACATGAACCTTCAAAAAATAATTTTAATATGCTGATTTGCTGCTTAAAATACATTTCTTATAATTAATGCTGAAAGCAATTATACTGCTTAATATTTATCTGGAAATGATGTTTCTTTAAAACAACAAAACAGCATTTATTATTTCTTTTGCAACATTATACATGTCTTTACTCTCACTTTTGGTCAGTTTAATCCACCCTTGCTGAATACAAGTACTTCTTGCATAGGTTTTTGACAGACATTCGTGTTTTGCAGACACTTTTATTTAAAGCAACTTGCATTTTATTTAAAGCATTCACTTTATCAGTTCCTGGAGTCTCAGAGAGTTGAACCCATGCCTTCAGCATCACTCCACATGCTGCTGTTTGAGATACGAGAACACTTTCAAAAGTGATACACTTCACATATCCTCCGCCGTCAGATGTTGTATCCTGTCAAACAGGATTCATTTAATGGAAGAGAACATGCCCTCATGCTTGAAAACCAAGTATAAAGTAAAAGCAAGTATGAGCCAGACTACTAGATGACCGGTCACACCGGTCACAGTGCATTTTCTGTTGGTCACCGTTCAATGTAAAATCTGGGTCCTGAACCCAAACCGTCTGAGAATGATAGCTTTAAATTACTTTTAACCAAACCTCTGATCTGAATGACCAACGCTACAAAATATTTAAAAAATATAACTCAAAATGTAATGGGTGTACCTGCTGCAAAAACACTGAACCGTATTTAACCTAATTAAAGAATAGTAAATTTGTATAACTTTTTATCAAAGAATAATGGTGTAGTATTACTTCTATATGATTATAGTTTTTAAACAGCTATTTTTATATTCTATTTTATACAATACTGTAATGCAATACTGTAAAAAAAAAACACACACACGTCACATACACTTTTTCAGCTAAAATTCGCACATGTGCCTCTCGTTCCAAAAAGATCCCCCATCCCCTCAACGCCGCAATACAGAAGCGCACCATCCATCATTCATTATCTCTGCGATACCCGCGCAGAATCCGACGCGAGGCCCCATGGTGTCAGTCATAGTCACAGTTAGAGATCTGCCCTTATCTGTTGTTTATCCGGTGATGTCGGGGCTGACAGAGACGGAGCACGCCGTGCTCTTGAGCGGCACGCACATGGCCATCCGGCCTGTAAGCATTCGCCCCCTGGACTCCACACGCTTTCTCTAATTAAAGCCCAGTCGGCGGGGTCCGTGTTGGGCAGAGAGGACATGGTGATGGGGTAATGTGGCTACACGTGGAGCCTCAGGGGAAGAAGGTAGAGGGGTGAGAACAGAAGGAAATGAAAAGAGAAGGAAGAGTAGAAAGAATGAGACCTCTCTAAGCTGAGGAGCAACACCTTTCCCAGGAGGAAGCTGTCAAACAAACTCCACATCATAGCGGGAGAACGAGTTCACGGCCTGATGAAATGGAAACCATCATGTTGCTCTGTGGGTGTGTGTGTGTGTGTGTGTAGAACCACCATGTCCAGCTTATGTTCAGAACGGATAATAAAAGTGTACATTTAAAAATGTATCAGTTTGCATTATTTCCCTAGAAACATTATAAAGACAGTATATTTATTGAACTATTAACTTTAATGCAAGAACTAAAATGAAAAGCTATCATATATACACATCAATTATTGAATCATGTCAGAATTGCTAATTGTTGCTATTCATAATAATTTGTTATTTGCATTATGTCTAAAATGTTCATGCATTTTATGATTTAAGGTAATCTGATGTAATGATCACAAAAGTACAGAAATTAAATGCTGCATATACTACGTATGTTTTAGGATATTTCTCAACTACATTTCTTATACTTCATTCAACCTAAACCTTAATCCAGTAAGTTGCCAAGACATCAGCTCAGATTCAAGCTCATTTTTTTTTTAATGTAAAACTTTTTAAAAATCATCTGATACACACACACACACTCCTAAACACACACATATTAGTTCTGTTAAACGATGAATCATGATTAATTGCATTCAAAATAATGCATTTAAATAATGTGTGTATACTGTGTATATTTATTATGTATATATGAATACAAATGCATGTTTGTATTAAATATATATTATATATATATATATATATATATATATATATATATATATATATATATATATATATGTCTATATATATATATATATTGTATATATATATATATATATATATATATATATATATATATATATATATACATATACACACACATATATATATATATATATATATATATATATATATATATATATATATATATATATATATATATATATATATACTTATAATCATATAAATATTTTCCAAAATATAAAGCACTTCTTAACTAGTAAGGGAGGACTTTGTCAGAGGCAATATATTGTATGACCTTTTGCATTTCTTACAGTTGTGTATTTAAGATATGGTATGTGTCACTGAAATGTGTGTTTAATGTATTTTTAGACATTGCTGGTCATTCCATTTCTTTTATTAAATATCAGACACATTTCAAACTGACCTTAGAGATTGTTTGTTTTCCACTGTGCTGCTTTTCCTTTTTTATATATGTACTTTTTTATATGTAAATATGTCTTTGTCTAGCTTTATAAAAACTCAAGTTACAATAAAGTCCACCTTAAAAAAGTTTTTAGACCCGTGTTTCAAGTTTTCAAACACAAAAATGAATTAAAATGTGAATTAAAGTTGGCTAGTAATGTCGCAAGAGAAGAAAGCTACTTATAAATGTTCAGCTCAAATCCATGTCACTTGGTTGTTCTCTCTCATGACAGCAGGGCAGATGGTTATCCCGCCTATAAATTTATTGGCAAAAACAGACTGACTAGTTACTTTTGCGCTTAAGGATTGCTAATAGTATTTGATGACTTCATCCACATTGTGATTTAAATTATTTGGATATGTTATTTTTCTCAGCCACCTGTTGTAACCTGTCTAAACATGTCTTGATGCATTATTACCACGTTGCATCTACATTGAGGCATTAGCTGATACTCACACTCCGTACTGCATATAGAGGAGCCTGCCGTTTCTTGGAGACAAATCTCGGTTGTAATTGAGCACTCATGTTAGACCGGCTGAAAAAAAAAAAGCTCAAGCGATTTATTTACACTATGAGCAGAAAAACAGAGCTCTGTGTTCATTATGTATGTACTGCTAGGTGAAGTGGGAAAGAAAAAGAGTGAAGGCTTGGACCCTGCAGCCCTTAAGCTATTTGTTAGATGCTGCAACTCTCATTAAATATACATGTTTCTTATACTGGGTGGGTTATTACTATTAAATGTTAGGGTTAAATCCATAAGCAAACCTTTACATAACTTTGTTTATTTACATACACAAATAATGTTGGCATTTCCTTTCTTGATCTCTTGCTGTCTTGCTCTGCTAACTGAAAGCACAGACCTTCTCCAGAAGGAGAAGAGAAGAGCTGCGTGTGCTGATATCTGCTCAGAGCAAAACACCTTTTGTGAATATGTTTATGATTTGCTTCAACTGAAAAAAGTTCAATATCTCGATTTTTTTTTCTGCAGCTTCGTACCAGGTGAAGCAGGGAACCTGTGAGGTGGTGGCCATCCACCGGTGCTGCAATAAGAACAAGATAGAGGAACGTTCACAAACCGTCAAGTGCTCCTGCTTCCCTGGTCAGGTGGCCGGTACCACACGTGCACAGCCTTCTTGTGTGGAGGGTAAGTGCTTTTCATGTTTTGCTAATTTCCCTATTGGCAAAAACAGAAACAGCTATTCATACATTTCAGTGCAGTTTCGAAGTGACATTGCAACCCAGGTTTATTGGAAATACGTACATGCATTTCTGCAACCCCACACTTACGCACCTTAGTTTCAAAGTGAAATGTCCAGAGAGAAAATAACCAGAGTGTCTAAAAAGATATCATGTTGGAAATATTCCCTACACCAAACCTAATCCTACCCATTTGTGTTAACAAATTCAAAAGTAATATATAAACATATTCGCCGATGCAGCCATGCTATTTTAACTTCCTTATGCGGATTTGAGCTTTTTTGTTCCTTCCGGAGCTTTTCATCGCTTAAATGCAGCGCTGCGAGTTACAGAGTAAACCTGCCAAATTAGAAACTCATGCATATTAAGCTGTGCATGTGATGTCATTCAAAAATATCAGTTTTCAATGTTAAAATTGGACACCAACATATTATTATTATTACAGGGGCAGGTTATCGATGAATAAAGGCAAATGTTTGAGCAATTCTTGCAAAATACCATGCTACGGCCTCTAAACATGTTTACTGTAATGCATACTTTGTAAACTAATACATTTCAGTATCTGAATCACATAATCTGTTCCATATTTAAGGTCTATGGATTTTTTAACACGGTAAGCTTGCTCAGTAGCCCACCTGGTATATCATTGCTATGTCTATGCAAACTTGATTGCCGGCAGAGCCATGTATTTCTAATGAGTCTAGGTACATATTTTTTGAGGTTGTGCAAAATAAAAAAGCACATTAACAGTAGTGTAGTACAGTATGACAATGTTAAGATGGCCCCCGGTATTATCATTCATTTTATGTGACCCATTCACGCATGATCACAGACACGTTACCGTTTATACTTAATGTTAACCTGTCTCTTATGGCCAATTGCGAATGGGTTTCATTGGGAAAAGTATCCGATTTTGCTAAATATTAGGTGTATTTTGATTTCAAAACCATTATCCGTGTGACAAATGTGACTACAATGTCCTCCGCTTCATCTCTTCTCCATTACCTAAAGGTTTAGGACGAGAGAGTGTAGTTTGGGTGATGAAGGAGGTTTAAATGTGTCCCTTCGGTCATACTGTACGCTCTTTAGTTATGAAGGTAAGAGGGCGAACGCTGGCAGCCATTTTTCTTCTTTGTCTTCTTTGACACCCGAGACAAAAGACCCCAATAGAAAGTAGGGAGGGTTGCACCAGGGGAGGTATTCCATGTTATGACTTTCATGGCTCTCTTTGACTATAGTTCATGTAATGACAAAAATGGGTCCTATGCACATTTTGTATTTTCCACAGATGTGAGACTGCAGGTCTGTATTACGGAGGCACAAGGAATCTGATGTAACCGAGAGAAAGGCAACCAAAATCTATAAAAAGGATAACACACAAAGGATAAAATACACAATAGGGATAAATTCATCAGATTTTTTTTTATTTAAATACTGTACCTAATTATTTACTTTAATTTTTGCCTACATAATAAGACAAGTTTTTTAATATATATTTATTTTTAACCATGATACTGTTTTTTTCTGGTTTTCTAATGCAATTTTAATGTACATACTAATCTTGCTATTATTATATGTTTATGACATTGATTATTTATGTCCATGGGTGCAATATTATGCAGTTTTTTTTGTCTTTTAAAATTTTTGGTATACACTGAATGTTAAAAAAAGAGTTGGAGAGGCCGTGCGTGAACTCACATCAGAGGTCGTGTTAGCTTTGTGCTGATGTAAGAGAGTCAGTATGATTGACCTGTGTTTTTGTGCAGTGAAGGAGAGAGTGGTGAGGGTCATTTCTTCTATCAACATCGCTGGATCTCTAGATCCCTCAGGCCATCAGTCTCACTTTCTCCCTCAGGACCGCACAGCCCTCTGGAGGGAGGTCACATAAGAACATATTCTCCACTTCTGAAGCTTTATAAATATCTAATACTCAGAGCAAAGCTGGAGAGTAGCTAACTAGAAGTAGTGACATGACTAACTACATTTTTCAGTAGCTTAGAAGCTGTGTAGCTTTCCTAGAAAGAAGCAATTTCTCTCCAAAAATAGTGGTGTAGCATGAGAAAATGCTTTGTGTCACATATGGCATCGGTTCTGTGCTAAAGGTTCAAAGTATGCAAAGCAAATTTGTAAATACAGTAGGGTTTTGACAAAAATATCATGCAGAACAACTGTTTCAACATTGATAATGATGATGAATGTTTCTTGAGCATAATTAGAATGATTTCCGAAGGATCATGTAAACGTTCAAACATAAAAATCTCAGGGCATTTTATCCTGCAAATGTCACTTTAGTTTACCTTTAAACAGCAGATACTGAGCAGTGAATTAATTTTTTATTTAAATAAGTGTTTAGAAAAAAAACGTGTTAGGCGAGTAATTGCGAACTGTGGTATATTACAGGGAGTTACCGTTGCTTATTAGCAAGCCTGTTATTAACATGCTGTCTGTTTATTAGTGCAAATATTCTACACCACTAATCCTACCATTTACTTCATTTTAACTACCTTACTGACGATTAATATGCAACAAATTAATGCACCTTAAATTAAAGTGTGACCATACTTCTTTTATGTAATTGCTGTATTAGGTATTTGTATTGTGTTGTTCCTCTGCATGGCCATTAGAGGGCATTCATATATCAGTGAGAGCCACAGAAGAGCCTTAGAAAGAGCTGAAAGAAACTTCATTGAAACCTTCAGAGGATGAGAGCTGAGATATAACTCCTTATGGCAAATCAGCTAGGATCAGAATTTGATCAATGATGCACCGAGAACTTAGACTTTAAATCTCATTCAATGGGAATGTAATAAATAAGGGATTAAGTATCTGTGCGGTCTGATGTAGAGGTCCTTTGGTACTCTGTTCTGGCTGGGGCCGTATCTCTAGTCATTCCTCAGTGAGCTCTTTGGGCCTCTACCGACCTGCCCATTAAAATCTCATTAGAAGGAGCAAAGGGAAGGTAGAGAGAGATTCCCTTTGGCGCTCTGTGGGGAGATCTGCTTCACTTTGCATGAGGGCCTTTCTTTCTGCACTGTGTGCCCAGGATTTGCTCTCTGCTTTGGGGCTTGAGGCGAGCCCCCTCTGAGCCTCTGCCATCTGTGATTTGGGTATCTGTTCTCAGCAACACATAAAGGAACTTCAAAACCCTGTCTAATAAGTCCAGCATCCAGTTCACTGACATTTGTCCATGATTCAGGGTTCGTTTTGCAGTCAGACTTACTGTACATTAATAATAAATAAATAATGACATATTATTTTTTTTAAATATTAAAGAGTAAGCTAATACGAGCTTAATATGAGATTAGCACAGCTATAAAAATTTATTGCCAAGGATGGTCATATAAAGACTGTCTAAAATGTATTGAATTAATGAATATAGCTGATTGCAAGATCTAGGAGAAGTTTAGAATTATTTATAAACAAACAAATATTTTAGATTGGAGGCATTTGGATACATCTATATTTGCTGTTACAAATAATTTCCTTTCTCAAAGTTCCATTTGGCAAAGACCTTATAATCCTAATGCATAAAAAATGTTGCTTTTTAGGCAGGTAAATGATGAAATCCTAGATGTAAAACGTGACAAACAAGTTAAATACGCTGATCATCCAATCAGTTTGGTCAGCTAATTCAATATGGGTTTGTAGCTTTTTCAGGCAATAAAATTTGCTCTAAAAGTATTTATTTGGGAAATCTGACTTGATTTTCTGTACTGATTCCATCTATTGTTTCTGGGTCCTTGTACACACACGTTTAAACATTTAAACAAAATGAGTCTCACCAGTGTTGTATTAGATTAGAAACACGCAACCAAGAATAACAGTTTATCTCACGCCATTCACGATCAGCCTGTACCTTACTCTATGTCTTGTGCCAATGTAAGGCTGAGGTTACATTTATGCAGCAGATGTGGAGAAAACCCACAATGATTTCATGGCACACAGCGAGTGGTATGTTGGATTCGTGAGCTGGAGTGCCTGCTGTTTAATAAATAGGTCGGTGGGGTCAGGTGTGTTTCCTGCGCTGCTCTTCGGGCATATCCTTAAGGAGACAAATGTGCTGTTAGCCTGCAGAGAGTGATACTGAATTAATACACTGCATTAATGTGTGTCAAAGGCAGAATCTGTAGCTAAGCTGATAGTGTTGTAAATTAGGTCATTTCAAGCTTTGTGCTGCTGAGACGGAGTGCTGGGTAATCTAATAGACGGGTATAAATGGATTTGGATTGATACTAGGGAGTCTCTGACTCATAAACCACAATGTGAGGTGGGTTGGGATGCACACCCATATGCATATACGTGTATAGATATACATAGATATACAAATCCCTGTTAATATATTTGTATTGTGCATGCATGTATGTTTGTGAACTTTTTCGTATAGTTGCATGCTGTTTAGGAATCTGTTTTAACCAAGCATGCTGAATTCTGAATTTTGTATCATAAAATTTCTGTACTGCGAATGTGGAATTGCAACAACAGAGCACTACTGCAGGGATGATGCATTTTTGTTAGCATTTTCAGCACAAGCTAGCATTTTAGCGCTTCTGCTTCCATTGCCAGTCAGTGGGTATTTTCAATGTGATTTTGGATAAATGACAGAAATGAAAGGTCTGTGGTCAGCACGAGCTGAAGGTATTTTCATGTTTTATTACGGATATATTCAAAATACATAATAAATACCTGCTTGTGATCCAAGCTTTTACTTGTCTTGATCATCTACTCGCTATTCCTATTTTTCAACCTTGTTGTGTTAATATCACACTCTTGCAAATTATACATACACAAACTTTCAGAGAAAATGTTTTGAGAGACTGAAATGGCTGTTGGAAGCTTACTCGTGGTGATGCTGATGTAATGTTGTTGCGGTGTAGTTCGTTTATAGTCTTTAGCTTCTGACTGTATTTAGGCTTCAAATTTTACAATAGTTGGGTTCATATCAAATACTATCACGGTGAGCTAAATAATGAACTTTGTTGACCCTGGAGTAACATTGTGATTAAACAATCAGATCAGAACCGCTTAGTTTTTCTTAAGTTTAGGCTTATAATCAGTGTTTGTTGCTTGTACATCAGTGTCATTCATCTATAATTTCTTCTGATTTTAGGCATTACCCATGGTTTAGGTTTAGGTGTAGAGATATGGTCAAAATTACATTTTCGGATTAAAATGTTGTTCCAGGGTCTACAAAATATGTTGAACCAGAAACACATATAACTCAAACATTTGAATTATGTAAAGCTACAAAACTTCATAAATATGTAAATCTTCCGTTTTCAAGCGCGCGAGTTGAAATGCTGATGTTTTTTTCTGTTATCTCACATTGTGAAATACACGTCACATTGACAATAGTGGCAATGTTTGCGCGTTTAAGAGAGAATGTCTGCATGATTTAAAATACTTATGATCACCACATGCTGGCTTTCCCCACCAGGCCCACTGCAACATGCCACAAACCCCAGTGCCAACAATTACAAACACAAACAAGAAGAGACAGACAGTGAGACACTTTCTCAAGATGTCTGACATGCTGTTCCCATCCCATCTTGTTCTCTGCTTTTCCTTCTTGCCAGTTTTTTCCAATCTGTCCTCCCCTCTCTCTCTCTTTCCCTCCGACGTTACTCGCCTGCGCTTTTCCTGCAGTTTCCTCAGCCACCACATGATGTCAGACACATTTCAAACACGGCCTCCCCACACCTCTGAAAGGAGGGTAGCAAAAATATTTCTGCATCCTAGAAAGTCAGTCACATCTGCAGCAATGACTCCGTCTAAATCCAACAAGGCGCCATACAGGGAATGAAAGCTTAAATTAGTGCCTTCATATCCTCAGATAGGGCTTTTCATGACTGAAAATAGAAAGACCATCAGAGTCTTGCAGTTGTCCCTGCCACTTCAGCACTAAAAGCGAGAAAAATCCCTCCAAGTATGTGGGCTTTGGCCAAACTCTATCCAGTTAAATGCCTAAATGGTGGAGTGAGAGATTTGGTGTGGAAAAGCTGAAAAAAGGATTCAGACAAAGGTGTCCACAACTGCAAACCTAAAGCCATTTAACTCCTGAAAAGCTTTAGTTGCTCAGCTGGCCTTTTTCTTTGGGGAAGTTTCATACCCTCAGTTTAAAACACCTGCTATAACATATATATATATATATATATATATATATATATATATATATATATATATATATATATATATATATATACACTTTTAAACAATTTTTAACCCTTGATCGTAAAATTGAACAAATTTTTGAGCATCATTACTCCTGTGTCACATAATCTTTTAGAAATCATTTTAACACATTTAACATTTCTTACTATTATTAATATTGAAAACAGTTGTGTTGCTGAATTTCTGTGGAAACCATGATGCTGTTTAAAAAAAGAACACTATTTATAGTACGAAATCCAAAAAGGGATCACAAGTCTTGTAAGAACTTCATTGTCAACCTTCAGGTGCCGATTTGATACATATAAATAAGCGATGTACCATACATATTATACACTAAAGAATCTACTATTATATGTAATACTCGATACGATACGATATGGTATACAATGTAATATACCAATATATGTTTACAAAAACTTTACTCAGATCAGGTCTAAGGGATAATCCAAAGAGGGCTAACAATGTAACAGGGTAGTGTTTCGAGCTTTATTAAATGTATCAAATACACCTGACCAGAAAGTTACCAGCACTGGACATGTCCAAAACTTATGCTGGTGATTGGCAGGTGAATGTTTGCAGCAGTCACAGGCAGCGCTTCTGTCTGAGAAAAATGTATCCAGCTGGGCATTGGTTAAGTGAGCACTGAATAGTATTTTGCACTGCAGCAAAGTAAACTACTCATGACCACCTTTACTAGAATTTATCATGCTTCATTATAGGCTTACTTATTGTTCAAAAAAATGGTCTAACTTCTTGTAGAATTTATATTAGATAATCTGTTAATGGAATAGAGTTTTCATTATAGATTTATGATATAGATATATTAACTGCGCCATGCTGTAGATGTTTTTAAATGTGCAGGCGGTTGTTTCTTCATAACAAATGCTGTATTGATTCATCAAAAAAGGCATTATTGGTCTGGTAATGATTATGAGTCTTATTATAACACATGCTACAGTTAAGAACTATCGCTTTTCAGATATTCTAAAAGATTACATAGATTATATCATTAAGAGTCTAATGAACTGTTAAGGAGTAAGAAATAAACAAATCAATATTAGAAAATATTAAATGAATTAACTCATGACGTTGAATTAGAACATTTCTTTCAAACAACAGCCTGTATGTGTCTAAATAACATATATCCTATGTAAATGAGTATTTGCTAACTATGACATTGCTTAATTGAATGGGAGGAAGTAATAGTCAAAGATAGGCATGCAAATATATAAGCCACAATTTTTCCTAAATTGCACAAATGTTAATTAATTGTTCTACCAAACATATATTTCCTGTAAATGAAAGAAAAATATTTATTTTGATCATTTTGTCAGATAATAATGGGTTGAAGAAGAGGTACGTTTAATGTGAATTTAAATCATGACTCCAAATTCTCCACACGAAGTGGACACCCATGACGACCAATATTTATCTTCACAGTGGTTGTTTTTGGGTGCTAACAAAAGAATACACTCATATTGTTGTGTATGTTTGTTTAGTCTCACAAGTCACACTCACGCAGACAAATTATGGAGCGCTCTCAACAGTAATGAAAACATCCTTTCATAAGGTTGCCATTACATCTAATAATGCCCACATTAATGCTAATTATGCACCCACTGATTCTCTGTACTACTGCAATCAGACTGTGGACTTCACACGGAAGCAAATACACACACACACACACATGTTGGTTTTTGTGTTTTATGAGGACCCTCCATAGGCGTAATGGTTTTTATACTGCGCAAACTGTACGTGCCCTTACAGGAAAATTTATGCATTTTTAAATAATAAAAAAAAAACCCCACCATGTTTTTTAAGCCTTTTGAATTATGGGGACATTGGCAGTGTCCTCATAAACCAACTTCAAAATGTAATACCTATGTCATACCTGAGTTATTAAAGAAATTTGTATCCCCATAAACCACAAAACCAGCACACACACAGTAGCTACACTGTAACTGCTTATTTTGTTGATTTACAAGCAGTGTCATTTGACTATAGCCGTCCTATTCTCCAAATCTACAAACACACATGCTGCGTGAACCCCTGCTTTCATGTCCTGTAAGACGTTCACTCAGGATGCTTGAGAGGATTTGTGCGTGTTCCTTTGCATAATTCCATGTAAAGCTGGTTTTCGCTGTGTATATCCTCTCTCTTTCTATTATTGAGGACAATGGGCTTGTGAGCAGCTCTCTTATGGACGCACTCATCTCAATGAGCCTCATTTGAACAGGCTATTGATCTGCTTCTCAGTACTGGATTTAGGCTTCCTTGGAAGTGACACAGGAGAGCTTGGACTGCTCAGAGGACTTAAAAAGCTGAGTAGCAAGGGTGTTCAAACGTATTGCATTGGTAAAAACCTCTATTTGGGGTTGAAAAAGCCGAACCACTTTGACCTAAAATATTGATGTTTATTTAATATTTATATGCATTTTAGTTTATTTGAATAATTTAAAAACAAATTTTCATATTTATAATTCTCTGATGTTGGTTAATATTCACAACATGCAGATAAAACAAGTGTTTTGTTTTTAATTGAGAATATCTATATGTATTGCTTTTCATCAGCTCTCATGAACCCCAGTTGGGGAACAGTTGTGTTTCAGCAGTTATACAACTTAGATTTAACACTTAGATCATATCAGATGTGATTAAATATTTGAGAAGACATCATGGGATTATCATGTAGTTATGATGGAGAAGCTGTTTCCGATGTACTGCTATTCAGAGTGGATAATGGAGCATCACTTCCTGCGTTGTGACAAATCAAGCTGCTAGCAAAACGACTTTTTTCACACCATTATCTTCTTGTGTGGTGTTAACAATTGTTTATTCAGCCTGTGTTCAGCTGTTCTCTATTTGTGAGAAAATGATCTTTCATGTATTTTCCTCTGTGTTTCTCAGTTGGGAAGTAATGTGATCTGTATTAGTCATCTTGGTTGTTTCGCTTGCCATTGCAGGTCAAAGCTACACCTGACATTTCTCATTGTTACAGGTTTTTTGATGACTCGTTTGATACTTTGAACATATTAATGTTAAATATTAAATTTTCCCCATCTTTTTGCAGCTTCCATCGTGCTGCAGAAGTGGTGGTGCCAAATGCACCCATGTTTGGATGGCGAGGAGTGTAAAGTTCTTCCAGACCTTACTGGTTGGTCCTGCAGCACCGGTAACAAAGTCAAAACCACCAAGGTGAGTTGCATTTTGCTGATGGGGTTTATTTGGTTCTTAAGGAACTATGGGCAGCACTGAAAAATGCCTGGTTGCAATCTGACAAATGCTATATCTAAGTCCATAAGAGCCAGGTTGGCACAGAAACTGTCTTCTGCCCATGGAACCTTTTTGTTGCCATAAAAGTACCTTTTAAACAGACTTTTCTAAGAGCTACTATATATGCCATCAAAACACTCACTCCCCTGAAGTATTCTCAAAGGGTGTTTCTTTGAGGACCCCTTCTCCCAATGCCTTTTTCTCAGGCAAACCATTCTTCAAAGCAACGTTTTGTTGAGGCCTTACTTTTATAAGACTCTCTGAAGCTCCTGAGAGTACAAGAAGGGCTATGTTATGAGATAAAATTGTCATACATAGGGTTCTGTAAAACAATTACAATTAAATGTTAACTGTTAACATTTGTGAAATGTGCCCAGTCCTAAAAACTGATTTTTAAAAATTTGGTGCTGCAGTATGTTATAGGCAGATGCATGACTCAGAATTTCTAAAAGAGACTTATTAAAGAATCAGCAAAGCTTGAAGATATATAAAATTTCAGAGTAACTCTACAGAGTTTGTGGCTCAGTGAACAAATCCCCAAGGACTTCAGAGAAAAGTTTCAAACTGCGAAGGAGAATTTTCAAAAGCAGATTCTAGACAAATATGCAGAGACAACATTGTTGGTCCATGCTACCTTTGACTTGAAAAAGCCATAAAAGCAAACAGGAAAATTGACTTATTTTTCAATTAAAGATTTTGTGCATCAGCTCATCCGAATTGGTTTATTGCCTTAAAATGTCAGTATTCAAGCTCAAAATAGATATGATTGCTGAGATTAGGTTTTCAAAACTTTCTTTCTGTATGGAAAGCAAATTAAATTAGGCAAATGCTTATCTCCTAAATCAAAATAAAGATTAAAAAAGAGACTTTGAGACATACGATGTGCTTCTCTTTGTTCTCTGAATTCCAGGGGGTGTCTGCCGTTTTAGGCAGTTGTGACATACAGGTGAAGTATTAAAGAAATAACGGTGTGTGAGAACACAACAGCCATAAGAATAATTGCTCAGAGTTATAAAGTAACAGCAGAACATCTGTTGTGTTCATTAAAATGCATTATGGCTATGAGCTCCGCTGAGGCTTTCAAATTAAGAGTCCTAATTAAATTGGTAAGAGGGAGAGGCGAGAAATGAATGACGGCTCTGGGTTTACATTCAGGATTAATGACTCTGTTTACTGAGTCCTTTATTGGCTAAGTTGACTGTCAGTGCACTAAGCCCCGCCTTCTGTCACCACGGGAGCCAATGGGCTGCAGTCAGTCACAGAAATGCGAGGTGGGAGGGTGTGTCTTACTCCAGTGAGCATTAATTCTGAATTTAATAGCAGTGGAAATGGAACAGTAACCAGCAGGCTTTAGAGCACATGTCACAGGAGATTGTGGCGATGAGCCAGGATACATATTGTGTTCTCTCTCTGTCTCTTTCCATCTGCTTTCTTATATCTTTACATTCTCCTCCTGTACCATCCACTTAATATCTGTCCTGACTGAGTTATGTTTTTTTCTATCCTTTTTGCTGTACAGCTGCCGTACAGCTTAATGTCTCTTTCCAACACTAAAGCATCTTTAAAAATATTTTAAAAATAATATAATTTTATTTAATGACGTTATAAAAATAAACATGTTTAAATCATTTAATAATTTTATACATTTAACCAAGGAACAATTGTATATTTTCTTCTTCTTTTTTTGGCCCCATTCACAAATATTTATGGTAGCACATTATTTTAAGGATGTTAATTAGTTCTTATAAGCCCCTATTAATGCCTTATTCTGAATTGCCATATTTTAGATAATTTATATTTTAGATAATTCTACCCCATACTTAAACTTAACAACTACTTAATAAGCAGCAGTTGATTTTTGAGGCAAATGTTGTTGTTAATAGTGAGAACTGGTCCCCAAACTAAAGTGTGACCATGTTTATTAAGCATAAAAATAAGAATATGTTATATATATATATATATATATATATATATATATATATATATATATATATATATATATATATATATATATATATATATTTTGATTAAACATCTCTATGCACATTGCTTGTCATTCCAGTGATTTTGTACTATAAATCCTACCTCCCTTTTTCTTTATAGGTCACTCGATAGCAAGAACATTGTTGCAGTACCAAGATGCCCAAGACTCCTTACTAACTCCTAATGGAAAAGAAGACCCTCTTGTTTAAGACACTGACATTACAGAGGATACCATATATATGAAAGATGGACAAACTCACTGTAGACTATAGATGGCTACCTTGCTCTGACAGAAGACATGAGGATGGACAAGGATCTCTGTATAAACCAGAGGTTTGAATGAAGATGCTGGACATGTGCTCCTGTGAGAGACTGCATTTGTCAGCTGACAGTGACTTTTTGGATTTCCACTGGCTCTCTTGTGTGTATGTGTGTGCATGTGTGAGACAGACAGTAGGACGTGAGACTTGTAGGACAAACTGTGGTCAGTTCAGACCTGTCTTGGAGCTTGTGTGTCTGTGTGTAAGTGTGTGTTAGTCAGGTCGATGATGATGAGACAGTAGTTGAACACTGTTCATCCGCTTTCCAGCACACAGCAAACTTTATATTCATGTGTAGGGTGGGGATTGCTCTGAATGTGTGATTCACAAGTTATCAAATTTCTCTTTTGGGTCAAATGTTTCCTTTAAATTATTTTGCACTTCTAATTAGGGTTGTTAAATAGGATCATAACAGCAAATTAAAAATTTATTACTTTTTTGCACTAGATAAGATCATATGGAGACGTTTTCCATTTTCTAGTCTTTTACTGTCCGTGTAAGATGGAATTCAAGAGAGAAACATTTACTAAGCTTCCTTCCACAAATGCGCAAAGTAGAAATGCAAGTGATGTAGCCATCAGTAAAACAATGGTAAACTGCAGTAAAATACAGCTCCTCCTTGCTGTAAAATGTTACGTAATGTGAGCTTTACAGATGCAATCCCCTTCAAAAAACTCTTAAAACTGACAGCTGGCTAAAAACATCTATGTTACTCTGTAAAAAGATCCACAAAAAATTTAAAGGTGCACTAAGTACATTTTTACTAAAATAAAACCTAAATTAATCACAATTAACTTATGATGACTTAAAAAAATAAAAGCTTATTTTATTCTACAAATGGCACATCGGACCATGATGCTTTGATCACGTGACCTGCCAAATACAACTATTACCAGAAACTGTTGGTTTCAGAATAAATGCATCTACATAAAAAAACTAAAAACTTTTACATTACAGCCATGCCACTAGGTGTCAGTATAAAATCCAAGTGATCTGTAAGTGAAACATAACACGAAAGTTACTTGGTGCACTTTTAAACAAAGAAACACAGTATATTGTTTTTAACATTCTGCTTTCTGGTTTAACTGTGACTCAAAAGTACTCTGTGAACAAAAAGTACTCTGAAAACAGGCTAGCAACTGAGATGATGAACATGTTTAAAGATAAGCTCCAATGTGAAGAGGCATAACTCATGCCCAATACTGCAACGAAATAAAGTTTGAAATAGAATCAGCTCCACCATTCATCACTGGTTTTCTAATCTCAATGTGTTCCTCCACAGACTCTAAACTAACCTAAACTTGAATTCTGAACTCTAATCGGTCCTTTTGTTCGCTCTTGCCAAGCATTACCTTTTCCAGGGTTGGATCGAACTTTCAGAAAGACGCTGTCCATTGTGTCTTTATCTCTGAATGTCTTTCTCAGAGCTCTGGTGGCGTGTGAAGTGTCGAATGAGGTTTTCTCTCTACAAGACAGCCCTGTACGCTAGGCTCGCCCTGGGCCTGCCCAGACGTCTTCCAGGCTTCAAAGCCCCTTCAGACTCCAACCGTCTGCTTTGTGAGCTGTGATGAATGTATCAGAACCACTGTGATTCCAGTGTTGAGCCTTGGGAGATAGGGTCGAGTGCCATCTCGAATTCTCATTACTGAAGCCCAGGATACCGCTAGCCCTCTCCTGGGATGGTCCGGGTGTATTTTTAGGTCTGCTGCTATTGGGAAAAGCTCATCCTGTTCTCGTTTCAAGTGGTCAACTGGAAGTGCCATGACTGAACATTTTCTCCATTTTTTTTTCTGCATATTTTTTGTCTGTCTGCATATGTTTATCTACAGATCCATCTAAAGAGGCTTTGTTGTGTCGGGACGCCCTCCCGGGAAGCAGAAAGCCGCTAAGTCCTGATGCGGACATGGAATGAAGCCTCTTCGCTCGTCGTCCCGAGAGGCAGCCATGCTCTGAGGATAAACCTGATATGTCGTCTGACCCAACAACACTTTTGGTTCAAGAATCAATATTTGAAGACAATTTCTGCACCACTCCCTAGTGGCCACGGGCTGTTGTTGCAGATCTGGCCTGTCGCTGATAGAAGAAAAATGAGATGAGAATTGCCAGTAGGTCAGTGATATTTCAAAGCACAGCTGCACCGCATTTGTAGACATGTTCGAGTGGTATTGGCAGAACAAATGCACGTGCGAGTCTATGACACTCAGATGATGCATATATATATATATATACCCACTCTTTTCTATACCTCTAAGCACTTTAAACAGCCTGGGAGGAGATGCGCCATGTATGACCCACAATTTCGATTGGGGGATCGATGTTTTACTCTGCCGGGTGACTTGAACGTCAAAATAAAGCAAAAGAGAAAGCAATGAGTGTAAGATTGCAGGCAGATTTCATAAGTGAGTTTACTGTTTGCGCTCAAATCTCTCCACGTCCCAGGAGCCCACTTAAACACTGGCTCGCTTCGTGGGGTGGCACATACCCTGCCTTCTCTGCAATGAAAAGAAACAAAATCTAAAGCAAAGATAAACATAAGCAGTGCTATTTCTACTCAGGCTGTCATCCGTTGTCGAGTTTAATTCACATTTGCTCGGAGTGAACGTTTCTTACGGCTGTGTTCATGTAGAAAGCGAATTGAAACCTTGATATAAACAACTGATTATCATGTGCTATGAGGGAGCCGTTGTAAACACCAGGACTGGGGGATGTTTATTACAGAACTGAGCACACATGCTGAATCGTCCCCGAACTCGGAAAGAATTTGAATGACATTCCCTTCATATCCAGTTCTCAAGAATTCTCCACTGGCACCGCTGTCACAATACAATTTGTCAAAGTGCTACAAAGCATAAATAATCTATGATGTAAAATGCTTAGATTGAATAATTTATGGATACTAGACTATGAAATAATGAAAAGTAAGTATGAAAAGCAAATGACATCTCGTCTGGTCTTTGAATTAGAGTGATGTGCTGCTTGCTTTGACAGCTGAAATTAATTACTGCATATGACGACCAGCTACAAAGAATTATTGCTGTTTCGGGCATTTGCAAGGAGATGTAAAACTTGGATTCTGAGGACACATGGGAAGGGTTTTTCAAAGATAAATGACATCGCAGTACGGTCTGAAGACTTCGGTTTTTGACGTATGCAATAAAACTTTTTAATATTTAAAGATGTTTTAGATAAAAGTTGTGCCAGGTTAACTAAGGCTAATCATGACAAGAAAAGCAAACAGCTCAGTCTATTTCTAACATTTAAATTTAGGTTCTAATATGAAATTAGCCATGTCAGGGGTGATTTACCCACAACTTGATGTCCACAAAATTGTGACGCACAGGACAGTGGAATGGTAATAAAAATGCATTTTTTTTTTTTACTTTAACTTGAGCAATGTGTTTATAGAATGATACGTCATGCACGATAGACTGCAAGAGACCTAAGTACACCACTAAAACATGTCAATTTATCAAATATTTACATACAATAACAACCGAAAACAATACGGTGCAGTGCAACAAATCTGTTCATTATATTTATATATTAAACATGCTTTTGCATCAAAGACATGAATCACAAACAGTAGGATAAGACATGCTTTTTTCCATGATTTTCCAAAATGGTAACTAATGAGAAGATTTGCTTAATAAATTATGTTATTGTTTTCTTTGTGCCCGGCAAAGTTTTAATAAAAACTTGATGAATCATTTTCAGAAGAAATGTCACTGTATTGCGAATATACATCACATACATAATAATAATCACAGCTTAAGGGGTTGCAGGCATCAATAACAATGCCCTTTAACTGTGATTTTATTTACAATATAAGCTAATAAATAATACATAAATGGCATATGCGAAGTATAAATATAATGCTAGTGTTTCGTAAGAGAACGTGAGAAAGTGAACATTTAAAGGGTTGTCGAGACACAGCCTGTGACCCCGAAACCATTAGCTTTGTTTCTCTCTTCGTGCTACAATAATCCGAATCTGTTATCTCACAAAACCAATTAACCACACTAGCAGTCTATGTTGACCCCAGCGTTTGCTCTGGATTTGAGGTTCAGGAACATCCCTGATTCATTATCCTCAGATACCACCCTGCTTTTCACTAATATGTGCCAAGGGAGGTGCCAATGTGACCGAGCCTGATAACATAGATGCCTGTGGGCACCCACTTTCACTCGTGGCCAGGGTTCTGGTGCTGGAGGCACATTGTCATGGCACAGCTAGTGTGTCGAATGGGATTGAAGCAGCAGATACTGCGACATTCGTTACATCTGTGCGCTTTGAGGAAGAGCAGCAGTAATGGAGGAACCTGGAGAGAGAAACAAACAGCGCTAGGCATGTGGTGCAGTCGTTTATACGCTAAATCTAGCCGCGCGTGATGTCTCATCTATATATATATATATATGACGATATAGGATATTGTCGCGCATACTGTGCGTAAATGGATCAAAATGTGCTTGTCAGTGATAAAACTGCGCCGTTCAATTGTGACTTACGTACGTCCATGCAAGCGTGTAAGCGATATCACCTCTGAGGCTTGTAACCAAGCCGCTCTTTCAGTCTTCCTTCCTTCCGCTGGTATCGTGACAAGAAGGACAGATTTCTCATTGTCACATACAGCATAAACATAGACTGCCAAACAACACTTCATAAATCACACAAACAGACTCAATATGCGTTGAGACTCCACAACACATCTTACAAAACCTCTGGAAAATGATGTAATGCGATATGATTGAATATGAAAACATGTAACCCAACACAGCCTGGGAGTATGTCTTTTTAAAGAGCTATTTAAAGAACTTTGCCCCCAAAAATTGTGGAAATATGATTTACTGCCGTTCTTAATTACTGTCAAGGAGGCAGCGTGCAGGATAAGATTTAGAAACCGCAGTTAGCAAACGACCCACGGCAACGTTTGGGTATAGTGCTAAACAACTGCCTGGGAAAATGTTGTTTTCTCTGGCACAGAACAAGTGTTGAAATGTTTGTTGTTAGTGACGTTTTTTCCCCCTTATATCTATCATACATAATTCATCATTCATGCCCAGAATACAGGATTTGTAACCGTTTAAAAGATTAATAGCTTGTTTACTTGACAAATTGTGTCTGATTTCATGGGTGGGAGAGGGGAAACGCTTGGAAATTATGGCGTTTGGAGCATTAAATGAACATATTTCTGTGCAAAGTGAAACAATTAATATTGTCTTTGAATTACTAACAAGTAATTGAGTTTTTTCTAGTAGTGCATAAACATGTGCTTTATACATCTATTCATTGTTTCATATTTTACTTGCTTAATTTTCTCTCTTCCTACCTTGCATTTGTCCACTTTTTCTAACTTCCCGTCTCGTTTTTCTTCACTTCCTCTAGTTTTCCTAAATCCTTTCTTGCTGTATTTTAATTTCCATCATTCTTATCATCCATCCTTTTCTTTTCTTTTTTCTTTTCATTTTTCCCTCACCATATTGCGTTACTAGCATATTTCTTTCTTCTGTTCATCCCTCCCTCTTTATGTCCATTTTTCCGTTCTTCCTCCCACCCATCAGTTCCTTTTTGTTGATGTCCTTTCTTCCTTGCCTTTTCTCCTCTTCCTTTATTTTCCTTCGTTTCTCTATTTCTACCGATGGTTCCTCATCCGCCGTTTTCTCCCTTCATTCAATTTCCCCTTATCTACTTTTTTTTAAATTCCTTTAATTTTCTTTCCTCCCTTCCTGCCTTTTTCTTCCTTCCAAGAATGTTCATGCTGAAAAAAGAGAGAGGGGAAATGTGAGAGAGGGAGTCTTCCATTATTTGCCTGGCTGTATTTTAAATCCAAATCCAAATTTCTGTTGCTCTGCATTAATTATTGCATGTTTAATTATCATGGATGTTTGCGTTTATCTCATAAATGTGTCTCACACTAATTGTTTGTGACATTTTCTGTCCCAGTTCTTATTTCTCTAGAGAATAATTCCACAGTTCACGTGTGTGGTGTGAGGGGATGTATGCCAGTGTCTCCTTCTTTCTGTTTCTATCTTTCTCTTTCTCCAACTCTGAAGGTGTTGGCAGGCTTGTCACGTTTAATATCTTCCAGCAGAAGAAGTGTATTTAAGATCGCAGGGTGTGATCGAGATAAAGATCCTGTAGTGGATACAGTGGCAGAGTGCACAGGAACGGAGACCTATGTGTGCACTTACATAATTGAAACGCTGATCGAGTGAACGAAACATGGCATGCGGTCATGTCTCCTCAGAGGTCGCAGTGGTTGGTGGACCAGTGATGCTTCCTTGTTAGAGAAATAAAAACTCATAAAATTCTTATTCTTAAAGAAGCAGTCCATCCAGCTTCCACATATATCTTCCAGGCCTATACAATATCTGAGGGAACTAGACTGATTATAATTATTGTTCATTTGTAATATTCCTCTCCAGTGACTTCAGAACTGCCGAAACCAAATAAGTGAGCCAGTGAAATGATTTGATTTGTTTAGAACATTGAACCATGTCCAGTTCTCAGTTCAGCTTACAAAAGTTTTCTTTATCATTAGCGATACAATACAATTAAACGCACTTATATTTATATTGCAGTATTTACACAAATTTAGCATCAAATTTGAGTGAATACTGATATATTTTAAAGTCAAATCTCTTTGCATTACACTAAAGACTGTTCAAATATTCAAAAAGCAAACTGCTAAGTTCATTTGGGGTGAAAACCTGAAGCTGTCACTCTGACGTTTGATACATTAGGCCTGTGCCGCACACTGTCTGTGTCAGTCTATCAGTATAAATATTGACATATTTTCTCTTCTGACATATGCATCATCTACTCCTCATTTCTGACTTCTTCAGTAGTTGGTTTATATGCCAGTCTCCAGCAGAAACATTCCCCAAGAGTCAACAGCCTACACTGTGCCAAGACGAGTCAGATGATGAAAAGTTTGTAGTCACAACTGAGACCCACAGCGCAGACTCAACTCTGATTGTAATCTGCTAGTAATGGCTGCTGGTTTTTCAGCTTATCAGTTTAAATATCTTAAATTTCTAAATTTCTAAACAGTACAGTACTGTTTTTTTTTTATTTTATATAGAGTGTTGCCTCACAAAGGCTGCATAAATTAATGTTTATAATGACATTAGCAATTACAATACTATTATACAATACTGAGGGCCAAATACTTTCCTCCCATAATTTTGCATCTGAAAGGGAAACTCTTACAAATGCATATTCAATAAGGTCAGGCACAAAAATAACAGTGTCCATGCCTTTTCAGCGCTAATTCTTCACTGTGCGTATAAAGTAAATCCTCACTGCTATTTAAACACCATAAGACGGTTTGCGCTGGCTCAAGATGTCAGTAAATAATTCTTCTATCACTACAACCTATTATTGTTCCATTATTTTATATTGAATTATTATTATATTTATTTAAATGGGGGCTATTATTATTATTAATAATAATGACAGCAATGGTAATGCTTATGCTTTTTAAAATGCAATAATATAATTTCATTTTCGGTAAAAATTAAAAAAAGGTAAACATTCTAAAGAACCCTTCTTTAAAAACAGATGACCTAACGTGTCATGGTGGAATTCTGTATAGCATTTTTAATCAATTTGAGTTAATACGTGATGTGTTTGATTTATGAAAAGGAAAAAAAAACCAAAAGATTATTTTGTGTCCATATTGTGCAAATCAAACAATTCAGCGAGCAGATCACTGACCAAACAAACATCAACAAACATTTGACACGACTCTTCCGCAGGCTTCTCAAGTCATCCCCTTTTGAGCTGTAATGAGTTATTTCCCTTTTCCCTCTTGCTTACACAGACATGCTCCAATCCCACAAAAACCCAGATTTCTGTTGGCTGTGTTCCCAGCTTGTGACATTCAGACAGGGATAGATGGAGCGCGTGGGTATTTGTGTGTTGTGCACAGACTTCGCCTGACTCTCTGCCACCTGCTAGCTGCCTGTGAATGCCAAGGTGCCTCAGGGCATTCGGCGGCACACCACTGATTCACATGTTTCCCATCCTGCCCCTGTGTCCTTTCATTACCACTGACTAAGGCCTGGGGAAGGGGTCTCTCTCCGTCTCCACCTCGCTCGCTCGCTCTCCCTCTCATCTCATCTCCCTCACTCCCTCAGGAGGAGACCACCGCATGCTGATGTGACAGGAGCACAACACTAGTCGTCCTCCATCTGTGGAGTGCCGTCTGCTGCCACCCCGCCGTGACCTTTGACTGTCTCCAGGAGTTATAAGGCAAGGGCAGCAACCGAGGGTCAGTGCCTGCTCTGTCAGGGGCCCGGAGCGCTAAGGCGAATGTGTCAGCAGAAGGAGGGGTGGGTCACAGACACCATGTTGATGTGCTGACCTACAGAGATATCTCAGGTCAGGGGAGGGTTGTTGGAAACGTGCAAAGTTTCAGTTAATCAGGCTTTTTTCTCTTTCTCTGTGGCTGTTTTCAACATGCTTTAGTGTTGTCTTATTAGTATTCATACCTTTTTTTATGCTGACAATGTGAGCGTATTGATAGCCTCTAAAACAGAAAGCGATTTAAATAATGTGAATCCTTTGTATTTATAATATTATAAATAAATATTTAGAATGTTTAGATAGATAAATGTATAGATTTTTTAACTATTATCTAGATATATTTCAGCCAATAACCCCAAATTATTACTCAACAATTTAATTCAACTTTATTTTAAGGTGATGTTGTTACAATGCAGTTGCACAAAGAAGCAACAAGTAATATTAAATATCTAAGTTTACTTACTGTAGAGTTAGTTGAGTTAGTTTGAATAAAATTTCCAGGATAATTTTTTTTATTTGTTGCAAAAGAATACATAAATAAGAGAATTATTGTAAAGCAATGCATTTCAACTTTTTGTACCTCTACACACACACACACAGACACACACAAATCATTCTCTGTTACTCATATTCGGAAATAAAATATCTAAAGTTTCTGCACTGGTTTCATTGTCTATGCAAATACACGATTATGTAAAAAAGTGAAATAGGGTCCCTGTGTTGGTTTGAGATGTGGGAAAAAAGGTAAAAGTTATGTTAAATTTCAGAGATGGAGCATGTTTTTACGTACATTATGCTGAACAGAGACAAAACATTTTGTCTAATATAATGTGTACCGATTCACAATAAAACCAGGATGTGTAATAAGAATGCAAATAGGGGCAATTTTCATTTTATGGTGAATTTACATTGTAAATGCCATCGTAGCCTGCAGATGTCTCACTGTTTGCCACACACTTTGAGCTGGTAGATCCTAATTGGTTTACTCAACAGTCTCCCCTGGCCTATCACACCGCACTGGAAACGACATGGAGTGTCGTACAATGCAGTATTAACGTCTAACCAATACGTCTGTGCTGTCTGTCTTTCCACAGCCTAGAGACAATCACAACAACAAGACTACATTATGATGTGCTTAACATCTACACACAATAACCTCCTTTCAGTCAGGGACAAATCAAACACGCTTCCAATAAAACAAATTGTCATGCAGATTGCCAATTACTGCTAGAGGTAATTATGAAATTTTGGAAATTACGGTTTTGCCGTTGTGTACAATTTGGGAAAATGAAACCTAGGGAGGTTTGTGGATACTTTTCACAGGTGGTCGTATAAAATTAAATCCTTTGTAGAGAGTGCCACTGACATTCAGAGTTTATTTAGACAGTCTATTCCATAAAGTGTGTGTGTGTGTGTGTGTGTGTGCAGATTATCAGACCGCAGTGGAAAGCAATCAGCTCCGAGTGAAACCCCAGCAGGGACAAATCATATTGTTTTTGAAAAATAGAGCCGCTATTAAAATAAATAAGGTTTAGATAAAGAGGTTAGAGAGAGTCACGAGGATCAATTAGGTCCCAAGATCCATTAGTGACACTTTAATTACATTATGAACAATGCAATGATAATTACATTGTCAATTATTAATAGCCTTTTAATGTAACAAAAGCATTGGGAACGCAGTCATCAGCTAATAGGTTATTACTGAGTTGATATCATCAGCAATTCCATAATGTAAGACTGTTCTAACAAACCGAGTAGTGATGGTGTCAGACGGCATACTGTTATGTGTCAGGACAGTCCAATATGCCACTGCATACTAATCAGTTAATTAATCAATTAGTCCTAACTAAACAGTTTCATTGCATGTAATCCAAGTTGGCGAAGTCATGAATCTGAGATGAACATGCAGAATACTGTAGTCGTAATTAATGTCATTGTCTAATGCAAAACTGTTCCGTTCTGTTCTTGAAGTCTCTACTATAGAGGCACTGAGGTGAGATCTACTCTATTTTAACTGATACCGTCGATTGTAATTTCAAAAAGTGTTGCCAAGTGGTTCACGGTTAGGCTGTTACCCAGAGGCCAAGTACATTTAACATGTTGTTACGACGGAAATAGCACTAGAAAGGGATGCTCTACCTCCGGGGATTATGTTGGCATGAATTTTAATTTTTAACGTGGAAGTTAACGCTGAGATTTACAATTAAACACAGAGGACACAGAGATGAGCCAATATTCTGCAAGAGGAAGGGGTTTAGCGTAAAAAAAAAAAAATCTTGTGTTCTGCACTTGTTAAAATTTGACACCCGTGTTACAGCTTTAACAAATCTTATAAGTTTTTATGTTTATTCATTTTTTAAGCAGGACTACTGTAGAGCTTTTTTTTCCATTTACAGACCTTTTTTCATCTTTTTTTTTATTTATGATTTTTGTTACTAACTGTACAGATAAATATATTAATATTATTAATAAATTCTTACAGTTTTATTTATTTGGCGTGTGAGTGGTTAACAGGTTTATAAGTCTTTAAAGTCCTGATCTCTTCTCCGATGTCTTTCACCGGTAATCTTTCACAATAATACGCACATTTGCAAAACGGTGAATTTTCGATTCATTAAGAAAATTCTCCTGAATTAAAGTTGTAGTGTATCAAAGCTGTGCCATTAGAAGCACCAAGCCAAACTAGTAAATTGATGCAATTAGTTCAGCCAATGTTTTGTTTGAAGTTGCAGATAGTGTCAGTAATTAGACACTTCTCCTTTACTCAGTAAGTCAGAGTGAAGCTATATACAAGGGAATATGGGTGTAATATTTATGAGAGCACTTCCTTTTAGCACCGGCAGTCCTAAAGGATGCAGCACTCGCAGCTGTTTTTCACACAGTCTTGTTACACACAGTTCTCTCTCTGCATTTGTCTTCTTTTCCGCACACAATATAACATATAAACCCACACCTATGCATGTGCTACATGACTGATCCACATTTTACCTTCTCATGCATGTCTGCCAACAATATCCATACGTTCGTGCTGGCATTAGAGCATGTCTTATGTAACAGGCTGGACTTCGCAAGAGCAGAATGTGGTGCCAATATTAAATAAGTCTTTGAATAATGTCTCAACCTGTCAAAATGGGCCTTCTTTCCTCCATGATCTTTTATTCAGCTTCATCTTGAGGAAGCAGATACGGTTATAAAACACTTTAGCCAATATATGGAGGAAGACGAGTTAAATGAGCCCCAACTTGGCCATTCAAATGTAAAGTGAGCTGTGATTAATTTACTCAATGCATGCAGCGCTGTCTGCTCAAACTGTGCCTGGCTCAGAGTTTGACCTTATCTTCTATTTAGAGGATTTATTCTACTAATACCTGGCACCCTTGAAGATAAAACACGTATTGACGTATTGACAACCGGTGAATAAGTTAAAGTAGAAAGAGATTGAAAGAGTGTTAAAATGCCAGGAAAAAAAAAGAATGAACTTGAAGAAAAAAAACTGGAGAGCAAAGATAAAACAGTCACAACCTAAAATGAAGTCTGATGTGAAGCAACATATGTAGACAATGTGTCGTATGTACACAAATAATATTAATTCAAATCAAATTTTATGTTTACATGGCTTTTAGGTTAAAGAACACCATCTTTATATTTTATTATAAATCAACCAGCACTATAATACTTAAATGTATTTAGATTTAATGTAATTATATATATATATATATATATATATATATATATATATATATATATATATATATAAGCTTATTAAGCCTAATATAAATAGGTTTCTAAACAAACTCAACCTGGAGTTTATATTTAAATGCATTTTTTTTACATTTTACTTACTTGCCTCATAAATCACTTACTTTCCCTCACTTTCTTTAAAGACAACATGAAATCAAAATTGACAAGTCTTATTTTTAATGGAATACTGTAGTGTTTAATATAAATAACTTATCCGTGCGCTTCATTTTTTTTTTTTTTTTTTTAATTCATATGCCCTCATAATCTTTCACCAAAAAACAATGCCTATCTTTCAACGAATCTTCCAGTTATCGAAGGACGAAATCAAGCCCCGTCCTACACTTTTCCACATTTTAGAACCCGATTCACTCTAAACATCACACTAAAGAAAAAAGGACAATCTCGACTTCCGTTTCATACCGACTTTAAGGTTTTATCTAACTAACTGATATCACTGTTGACCAGTATTACATTAAAAATGGGTGATTTATGCAATGTTTGATCGCATATTTTGTAACTTTTTTGTTTGCTTTTGCAGTACTACTGTCAATTATTTTCTGATCTGAATGTTTTTGAGGAGGCACCGCCTGCTCAAAGAAAATGTCCTGATGTGTATGTTCTGACTGATGGTGGAGGACAGATTGCCTTTCATGGTTAAAGGAGTGGAATGGAAAATCAATTTTACTTTTAGATTGAAGTTTGGCTGAGAAGCTGAAAGACAAGTACGGGAGTCAGTAAGATGCTGTACGTCCTATTCATCAAAACGGACTGCAGTGTACCTCTGACGGTCTTTACAGCGTGTAATTCAAATTAAAATCAGATGAACCTTCAAGTAAGCTGACTTATATGTGAAATCTGCCATGTTTACTTTTGCCACTCAGATGAATATTCTGAATGTTATCTTTCAGATGGTTGCTCATTCAGAGGCAGAAACCGCCATGATTGATGAGTCTCAGCAGCGATGATTTGCTTTCAAAGTCTGTGATCCATGGACACACGAGGCACTGAGGCTGAACAGAGGATATGCACATAAGCAAAGGAACCACCCACATATGTCTCCTCTTCTGTAGTCCACATTAATCACACAGTTATTAGTGTCAGCTATAATTTTATCAGTTTGACTCCTGTGCATTTATGCAGACCTTTGTGCAAAGCATTAAGACTTCTCTCCAGAGTTTTCTACAGATTTCTTAGTGTACATTATGAAAATGCACATTGGAAACAGCTTTGTCTGATGGAAACTGTCTGTTTCTTTAATTCTTGGTTCTCTTGCAAAGTGCCTTATCTAATTTGTTTTAATGTCAAGCATGATTAGCAACTAACCACACAAAAGTAGTGAAATGATTCATGACTATATAGCGATGTCAAACGATTAATCGTGATTAATCGCATCCAGAATAAAACTTTTTGTTTATATACTATATGTGTGCATGCTGTGTTCACTGTAAAAAATACAGTGATTTTAACAGAATTTTTTTTGAAAATGCTACAGTAAAAACCTGTTGAATGGTTAATGTGAATTGCTGTACAATTTACAGGGAAAACGTAAATTGACATTGCCAGAATTTCTTCTATGAAACCACAATAATGGGGAAGACTACTGACTTGACAATGGTCAAGAAGACAATCACTGACAGCCTCCATAAAGACGGTACGTCACAGAAGGGCATTATTAAAAAGTGTGACTGTATCAAAGTTGACAAGAAGGAAGAAACTGGAAAAAAAGGGTGCACAAGCAACAGGGATGAACGCAAGCTTGAGAAAACTGTCAAGCAAAGGTGATTCGAACACTTAGGAGAGCTTTACAAGGGGTGAACTGAAGCCGGAGTCACCAGAGGAGAAACATAACTGGAGCAAATTTGGGATTTTATTTGGATATTAAGATCTGGACGAAGACAGGAGGGGCGCAGAATCCAAGCAGTTTGAAGTCCTTTGTGAAGCACAAACTGCTGATGTTGGTCCATTGTGTTTTATCAAGTCCAAATGCAGCTGTCTACCAGGAGATTTATGCTTCAACCTTCCGACAAGCTTCATGGAGACCTTCCAACAGTGCCAAAACCACTTCCAAGTGGTATGCTGACCATGATATTACTGTGCTTGATTGGTTGAGCAACATGCCTGTCCTGAACCCAATGGGAATCTATGGGTTATTTTCAAAAGAAAGATGAGAAACAGTTGATCCAATGATCAGAGATGAAGGCTCAATAGTGCCTTGTCAGTGCCACAGACTGATCACTTTTATTCACTCCTCACTGATGCTTTAGATTGTGCTAAAGAAGCCCCAACCAAGTACTGAAAGCATAAATTAACACTTTTAAACATAACTTTACATAAACTTGTACCTTCTGCTCTACAAACCTTTTTTTGATAGAACATAGGAAATATTTTAGTATTTTGAGAAAAAAATAAAATCATTTGTGTGCGCATTTATAGTAGTCAACATTTCATCAAAGTTGTCCTAAAACCTTGTCCATAAGCAATGTTGATACATTTTTTTAATTTACTTAAAATGTTGACTACTGTACATATACATACTATATTTACACAACACACATATCATGTAATTCATATTTTATTTCAAATATGAATCATATATCACAATTAACTGTTTGACAGCACTACTATTTAACTAATATATTATAGTTCTAAAATATTATATCATCTATGTAGGATTTTCACATCTTTAGATTGATATAAAAATAAAATGTATATAAAACTGCATTTAAAAAGAAGACAGTGTGACCTTCACAAAGAAAAAAAGTTTAAATCTGTTTTTATGAAAATCAACCCCCGGGAAGGAACTACCAACCACAGGATCAAAACAAAGCTAGGTCAAGATTTAGACTAGTGTACTAATTCCTTGAGGTAGCCTACATACAGTAATAAGAGTCCTTACAGACAGTTTCCCAGTGGCCCTTAGCTGTTCAGTGAATTGTTCTCTTCTTAAACGGCTAAAAAAGGTGATCCATTGAGCTTCTGAAGTGAAAAGGGGGGTCTTTTCCTCCTCTAGACCAATCCATTCATGTTTTATTAATGTCATATGCTCTTGGGTATGGAATCTTTTTAAAACAACTCACCAGGTCATCCTGTTCGTTGTCACAAATCAAATTAGCCCAGCGAGCGATTAATCTTCCTGTCGAAACGACTCTGAAAAGGCCCTGACACCTTATTCATTTTCTTAATTAGATCTCTTATTAGGTGTCGCAGTCGTCCACGTTAATTACAGCTTTCTTTGACTCTTGCACTTTCGAGTTGGCTATGCAAACTATTTGTAGAAAGTAAAGGCAAAAATGTAAGGTGATTAGAAACGATGAATTGGATTAATGCTTAAAGCACAAGGTGGAGGTGAGGCGATGCGTTAGGTGGGACATTAGCTCTGGACATACCCTGCTAAAAAGAACCCTGCCCAAAACACAAAAGAAAATGTAATGGTTATAATGGGAATTGCTTTGGTTTTAATGAAAAGTATAATAGTGTGTACTGGTATGTGATGGATTCTATTGGTGGGACGTTCAATCCTATTGAAAAAGTGTCCAAAACACACTACAAAAATTAATTTTGTGATGAATGTTTTACTGGAAAGAATTAAAGGTTCATAATGGTATTTTTAATTGGAAACCATTAACCAAGAATTTCTGTGATGGCTCTATTGTGTTTGTTAACAGGGTAGTGTAGATGCTACTGAACTTCAGGCTGAACATATATATATACTTAGAATACCCATATACGTAGAATTACTGTTTTCCCCATTAAAACACTGTCACAGACAAAAAAAATGTGCAGTTACAATAATTTATTGTAATAATTCATCTTAATAGATGCACAGTGTAAAGTACCTGTATTTGACGTATTATAAACTCTAGTGTGAAGGTATTGTTAATCACACCTACTAAAGTTTTATCATCTTATAACGCTAAATCAGCACAATATCATATTACAATGCAATAAAAAAATACTATAGTGATTTTTTTCCCAAGGTGTCTATAGAGAGTTGATAACATTTACAATGATATATTGATTTTGATAGTTGTCTCTCACATTGTCCTACAGAAACATTAAAATAAAGTACATTAGTATACAATGTTTTTAATAATAATAATAATAATAATAATAATAATAATAATAATAAGTGTCCTTTTCATTAACTTAAACAAAATAATAACAATAATAATAATGTATTTAGTGTCCTTTTCATTAACTTAAAACATACATGTTTACATGTTTTCAAGGTCAAGGTCAAATAACACGTTCATTTTCTTATCATATGTATTTTTTTTTTTATGTTATCTGCATGCACTAAGCGATTATTTCCGAATTCGCCATTGAATAATCAAGCTCTTATTCAGTTATGAATCGGTTAGTTTTGACTGCCAACGCGATTTCGCCTCGCGCGTACTCCGCGCGTCTGCCCAAAGGACGCGAGACTTGAGAATGGACTCGAGTGCCTGGGTGCAGCAAAACGGTCCTGTTCAAGGCTTAAAGCGCAGGTCAGTTACATCTGTAATTAGACTATTGTAGTTATGTCTTTGTTTACTAGTTAAGCACCAAAAGGACATATTTACTATTGCAAAGAGTTTAGTTTTACAGGTTTAGAGGGAGCCAAGGCAGACAAAAAACCTGGTTACTATAGCCTAGTTAAGCCATAGCCACAAGTTAACAATGGTTTTGCAACTCTATATAGTGCCAACATAATAAAATTGTGGTTATACAAATGGTAATCAATCCGCCAAAAACACGATTTTTGTAGTTCAAATTTAGTTCGAAAAATATTGGGCTTGTTTTCAAAGCTGCGGTGGCTTATTTGTCTCGCGAGAGTTGGTAACTGGTCGGATGCCATATTGAATTTAACAAAGATGAAACGACGCTGCGAGGGACACATTAACAATAGGGCGCTGTGTAAATGTCCTAAATCATGATATTTTTGTAGGTTTTTTTTGCTACATAAAGTTAGCTGAACAATCATTGTTTTTTTTTTAAATAAAGGTCATGAACGCCCTGTAATTCTCACGCAGCCTCATTTTTTTCTTCAAGATATTAAACACGGCTCTAGCCTGATTAAAGACTGTTGCTTAGCATACAACGGTTTCAAATGACATTATACAGTCATTTACACGTTAGGTACAAACACTTACCGTGTCTATTACTGCTCCCGATGAAAATCACAGCAGAACAGTACAGTATGTGGAGTTTCGTTGTCGATCGTTGATTCAAATCACTTGAATGAATCAGCCAATAGTTCACTATAAAGATAGTCACGCGTCGCCACCTACTGGGGTGTAAAGGTAACCTTCAGAAAGAAGCTTGTCTGAAAAAGAATGAAAAAAACCCCAGCACTAATGCACGAACTGACAGCCTGTCTGATATTCAGAGACACAGACAAGCAGAGTGATATGAAGAGTGAAAATCCCTGTGCTGCTATCAAAACAAACCACTGACCCTGATTTATTTCTCCAGAGCTTGAAAGTGTCCTTCAAAGCACTTCATTGTGAATCCGAAGCTAAATTTAGAAATACGCTGTGCTATTTAGTTATGATTAAAGGAACATCCTTGATCCAGCATTGACCCTAGAGGAAATGAACCCTTCCTTGTGCTGCACTAGCATGTTATCAAATGTCTCACGCTCACTGATACAATAAAAACGCTAATGGAACATAACGAATGACGCCTCTACAGAACACTTAGTTTGCAGTTACAAAAATGAAAATAAACATATTACAGCTTTAAATAGGAAACAGCATTTACTGTAAATGGGTCAGTCAGCGCAGTTTTACGAGAAAGCTTCACTTCGTACAATAGGAATCAATTGCCTTTGCCTAGAGCACTAGCACTTTCTACCTTTCAATTGAATAGCTGAACAAAACGGGTGGAAAAAGGAGCAGTAAAAGAATCGGCAAGTAAACAGAGTTTAGCTTGAAGCCTGGAGTTTCTGTAGTTGCTCTAGTGAAGTCTTGGCCTGCTGTCAGGAGTGAATCTGATGACCCAGCAGGAGTGCGGAGTTGACCTGGATTTTATTGATTTTCTGGTCTTGCAAAGTGGGATTGTATTGTGGTGACACAATACAATCCGGCTTTCGGACATGTTCATCACTTTACACATACAAAAAATTGCTGATTCATATTCGGCATATACTCCGTATTAAAAATGGCACACTTGAAGGGTTTGGCTGCTTTGTTTGCCGGGCACCTGCTACAAATATCTGCATGCACAGCACCGCAATTGTCCACTGAGACTGTCCACCTGGAAGAAGCCATTTTCATTTCTATTTATAAAAACAGTACAGTTTTTATTTACGCATATACATATATGTCTATAGTACATAACACTTTGTTATAGCAGCATTTTTTTTAACAAAACTTGATATTTTTTTGCAGGCTATTCTCAAATAGCTCCTAGATGGTTATTTAATATTCCATATTAAATCTTTATGAAAAATCATTGTTCAGAAAAACAACAGTATGAATAAATAAATAAGAGAGAGAGAGAGAAAAAAAAAACAACAACGAAAAAAGAGTTTTTGCATGTGTATTAGATCTGTCAAGTGCCAGAGAAACTAAAAGTGCCTCTAAAAACATCAAAAACATCCAATAAAGATTGTTGAGAGTAAATGAGAATAAATGTTGCATGAACAAATAATTGTTATGAATTAACATGCATAAAGAACGTTGTAATGAAATCTAGAAAGGCTCTCCCATTGGCGAAGCTTGTCTATTCTGCTTGTCAAAACAATATCCAACATATAGTAAACAATAAATAAATAAAGAATTGTTCTTCATAGTAAGATACATTTATAATTAATTCAGGGATTCAATGAGAAACTGTACATTACTTTGGTTATAGTGAGAGTGACTCTTGTAAAAAATAAATTATATAAGCTAAAATACTTAAATATCTTACCTAATATACACTGCAAGAACTTATCCTCATTTAGTAGTTTGGTTTTGTTTTCCAGTACAAATATCTAAACATTCTTACAGCAAGATACATTTACTTGAGTAGCGACTTGAGATATAAAGTTTTGTTTGAAATGAAAAAAAGTGTATGCTTAAAACAAGAAGAAAAAAATCTGCCAGAGGTGTAAGAAAAATAAACTTAATTAAAAGGGAAATCAAGATGATATTTCTTACCCTACTGGCAGATATTTTTCTTGTTTTAAAAAAGGCTTAATATGCTTTATTATTTTCCCTAAGTAGATGCATCTTGGTTTAAGAATATTCAGATATATGTACCTGCAAACATGTCAAAAATGTATTTTTTCCCTTTTGAAAATAGAGTTAGATAATGGAAGGCCATTGATTCAAAAAGGCTTATAACCACTGTTCTAAAATAAAATAATCAACATCTGACACCGAAACTGGTCGGAAATAAAATAGTCTGCAGTAGACAGCTGCTAGTGAAGAATGTAACTGCAAGCTGCTGGAGAGGTTCGCCTAACCATCTTCATTGTACGCTGTACAATTTAAGTTCTCTCAGATGACATCTCGCTGATACTCTGTGAAACCTGCGGATATATTACTCTGAGCTTAATAGAATGGTGGAAGGCTGAAATCTTGCGCGAGACAGCAACCACAATTTTCTGTGTGTCCCACAAGGGACAAGACTTGTCATGTATAACACAGACAGTGAAGAAGAAAATGATGGATTTCACAGTTTGGCCTGTCTCATGCCTTGCGCATTTCAACTTCAGTTTGTTTTGAGGAAACACAAGGGAGAGAATAAACCGGAGAGGAAATGCATTATCATGATCATATCTGACAGTCCTCAACTTGTTAATCATTTGATGTTGAAGACTTGCACTCCTTTTAAGCTGATTGTGATATCACAATAAAGAGACATTGCCTTCGGGCTTTTTAAACGGAGCAAAGAACTTTTCTGTCATCATTTAGTCACCCTCATGCCATTTCAAACCTGTATGACTTACTTAAAAATATTATTGAAAGTCAGCAGTGTCCACAACTACACTTACATTATTTTACGGACAAGACAAAGATGAGAAAACAGCACAAGGGTGAGAAAACGATGATAGAATCTTCATTTTTAAGTAAATATTTCCTTTTATTCAATTATGCTTCCTCCAAATATGACTATATTTGAATTAAGGCAATTTGCTTTTCAGAGTACTGTCAATAGCATCCATTATCACAGTCATTGTAAACATGGCCTGTGATGTCGTAATGTACAATAACCTTTCCCTTGTAATAATCACACAATGGGTGGTTATAAATAAATATAAGTTAACCCAAGAGCTGAAGCCTCTTCTAAGAACTCGATTGAAGTTTCTTCAGCAAAATAACAAAGAATTGGGCGGCAGTAAATGCATTCGGTTATCTATGCAAAGGCAGTACTCACTCTAAAAAGAAGCAGGGCTCTCTTCACAGCAAGACTCCAGCATTCGTACCCAGAAAAAACAGATGCATGAAAGAGAATTGAGAGCTCTTCCTTAAGCATCCATCCCAAAGCACCTTTTACGACCCATCCACATTAAAACCCCAAATACACAGCGAAAAAATCCCTTGATTCCCATTTACATACTTTTTTTCCCTCCACAATAATCTCACCATTCTGTCTCAGCGGCGGCATCTTCCTCATGAAAGGTCTGCTGTTGGGGCCCTGGTTCCTATAATGCATTAAATGCACGCTGAGGCTCTGAGCTGCGCTGTATCCTTTTAGATAGAAAAACAACAACAAAATGAGGGAACGCCTCATTGAAGAAGAGAAAACACAGCTTTTTGTTTGTAATTCCCTGCTTAGCATTCTGGGAAAACTGCTGGGAGATCGATGTAGCTGTCAATCTCTGGCCCTCTGTGACTTCGCTGATAGAACGAATGACTTGAAACTAAAAAAAAGTGTTTTTTTATATTAAATGATTAATAATATGGTACTTGTTGAGGAGAGGAAGCAAACCTGAAGATTTTCGGTATGGAAGATTTATTATGGGAGTCATATGGGAATATTCTTGGTGTAGAACTGAAAATCTGTATCCTAATTGAATCAGTTAACAAAATTGGCAATGCTGATAAATGCAACCTGCCACAGGGAATTATATAAATCAAAGATCCAGTTATGTCTGTATATACAGAATTGTAAACACTGCCCTGTAGGCAAAGATACACGTCTTTAGCACTGAATATGTTTTTCTGTTTAAAAGGCTTCATGAAGACAGGGCATATTTACTATGATTACACATACCTCAAAGTACCGCATGAGCAAGCGTTTAAATAATGCCTACAATATGGATCTTCTGGATTTTTACAGTGTATATAATGCAGAATTCCTATGTAATGTTTCATTGTTGAAGAAACCTTTGACCAAAGACATAAGTTTAGTAACAGCTCCGATTCTCCAATTTGATTTCAGTCATTCTGATTTTTGTTTTCTGCAGGCTACATGCCAGTAGGTGGCAGCAACGAATTTGTTCAAAAACTTTTATTAATTCAGGACCAAAACGTGAAACTGAAACTTAAGTGAGTGAGTCATTTAATGATTCACTCAAGTGATGTATTCAACAAGCTGATTCATCCAGGAAGGAGACTTCTGCTTGTTGGCCGGAAATGTGCAGCTCTTCTGCTGTGGCTTCGTTTTTTGGACCTTTTTCTTTGGTGGACCAAAACAGGCAATTAATTGCAAAACTGTATCTAAAATGTCTAAGTGACTCAGCACAGTTTATCCTCTCTCTTCTGTTCACTAAATACGTTATCAGTGTGAGAAACTAAAACTTTATTGTTTGCTTTGAGACTTCTAATCTGTTTTAAACACTATATCCAGAAATGTCTTAAAATGGCAACAACATGTTCAATTAAACGTAAATAAAACATGTCAATCCACAGAGAGCCGCATTACTTATAGAGACATAAAGGTAGACACAGTTTATAGAAAACCATTTTTAATATCGATTTGCTACTAATAAGGCTGCATGTTTATCTACCAAAGCTACTGTAGTTGCTAATGCCAGTAAAGAGAAATGAAGCCCACCTTTTTTTTGCCAACCCTTGAAACCGGATTAACTAAAAAGCGACATTTTGAATGGCCATCTCCCGGATGATTCATGTGGAGGTATGGTAATTGTTAAAAACAAATGATCCCTACTTCACTGACCCTACCGATATAGGGCTTCATTTTTCCAAACCGATTCAGGTTTCTGTCCAGTGACACAGATTCAGTGTTTTGTTATCATCATTATCACCTTTAACAAAGTGAATGTTTTCTATTGTATTTATGAAACCTACACAAGCATAATGAAGCCTACCTATTCTCAGAACAGCATAGAACAAACTGGATCATGGACAGGTGTTAGACCTGTATATATAAATGTAATCTGAGTTCCAGCAGGTGACTGTGGCCTCTTTTATTGGGCCGACAGACTGATATCTTTGGGAAATTCACTAAGGATGAGTTGCACCCACTGACAGAGGCAATTAATTACATTGTTTGCTGTGGTTAAGTGTTCGATTCAGAATTGTGCAACTATACAAAAAAGCAACTGAAAATCTGCGTGGCACAATTCCCAATTTGATGGTTGCTTCAACGCACTATGTTCGTTATACACAAATATAATTTGACATACTTTAATGGGAACATACAGCACCAAATGGGGTCGACTACTCCGCACATCTGCTCTTCTCCATTATTTGCTCATTACCTGTCGAAGTACTATTGCTTCGATCGTTCAGTAACGTACATTAAGGTATTTTCCATCTGATTTCTGCCAGCGGTGGTAGCACTAAAGTAGCAGTAGAGTTTTGTGAATAATCCACAATCTATTATAAGTCTATCTGTATGAAGACTTGTTTGTTTGCACAAAAAAAAAACAACAAATGGCAATAAATACTTACAGCTCTGGGCTTTTTAAGTGCTAAAGACGTTGGTGCTGAAATATTGTTTTGCAACTGTTTAGTGAATTTTCCTCCGTTTTTTTTGTCATCATGGATGCAAAGGAACAAATTCTCTATCAAGCAAAAAACGCTAGATTTCCATTACATCAAGAGAATATGTATTTCCACAGATAGCTGTAAATCAGCGATTAATTCAAGAGAACAAAACCATGTCTTAATTCAAACCCACTGAACAGGTTTAGGGCATGATAGATCGTCATATGATGTCTTTTAATATGTATCTATATGTATATGTACAGAAATATATACAGTTACTTTCAATACAAAGCTCCCACAAAATACATTGAGCATGCCGACAAATAAAAAGATATCTGGTCCAAGTAGGTGTAGACAGTGAGGTGACCTTTGATCTAGGGATACTCCCAAATGGATAGCATGTGGACACTAGCGGTGAGCGGTAGATTCAGAAGTGGAGGGAAATAGCAGGGCTTCATGAGCTCCTAGTCTGTTACCAAAGCCAGCGTGGACACAGAACGACAAACTGATGGCAGGATGGAAAAATCTCCTATCGATTTCCACCTCATTTTCACAGACCAGTGCTTATCCGTCATGATCCTTCATACAGTCATTCACAGCTTATATCAGGATTGTCCAGTTTACCTAGGGACATCAAGTCTTCAAATATAATTTGAAATCCAGTAAACGACTCCCCTAAGCTGTATGAGTTTAGAACCAGAGGAAGGTGGTGAGGAGAAACGCAGAAAATTGAAAGAATTGGACACGGTCGAGTCCGCAGTATTGGGCTCATTGATCAAAAACACAGATTAGCCTGCTTTATTTCTGTTTGTCATATTCCTTGGCACCGAATGAGCAAATCAGGTCTTCATCCCCAAGAATGTCCTCTTTTATTGTTCATTCACAGGTAATCCAGTCAAACACCCCTTTGAATGAATGGTTTCGTCCATTCTGACAGAAAGCATCCACATTCACTGCCTGTGAAGGAGCTCTTTGTTAGGTCCGGGGATGAATCTGAAAACAGACAAAAAGGGAGAGAAAACACACACGCATGCTTAGAACAAAGGTGAAATGCTCGTGAAGAACGAATCCCGAATTTTCAAACCAGCAAAGTAAGCTCCTTTGAACTGTGGAGCTATTGTTTGTGTGTAAATGATTGTAATTGGTCTACTGTAACACATCTATACTGCTAATGGACCGACTGGCACAGTGTGCGTGAATGTGTACGTGTTCACTTGCCCATCTGCCATCTCACATCTCTGTACGTTCCCTGTTTACAGTGCGCAGTGAAAAGAGCTCAGTAGCACTGCCAAGAGGGAAATAAGATTCTTTTCTTCTTCTCTGTTTCTCCAACCCTCGTTTTCGCTCTCTTTGTGACTTCAGGGACCCCTATTTAGTCTGTCTGGTGAGTGCGTCCTGCTCTCAAATGCTACATTGTGCTTCACTCAGACCGTTATTAACGATTCGTCTTCTCCCTCTACAGACTGGAGGAAATGCATGATAACAGCCGCAGTCACTAACGATTAGCCAATCTTATGTCGGCACAAATCGTCTTTTGATGTGCTTCCAAAAAGCCTGTCGCTGAACGAACATGTAGCAGTCCTCGCACAATGAATGTTTAATATCAATCTCAACACGTATATTACGACACCGCTGACGAGTTATCATGCTATCATAACTCATAGACATAATCTCATATTTTATGCCTGTCCTTTTGACTGTGTCTGTCTGTCTGTCTAGATAAATAGATAAATGATAAGATAGATAGACAGACAGATAGATACATTTCCAAATCTAAAGCTATGCTTTATGGAGCCCCTAAAGGGACACGGTAATGAGAAAAAAATTGAAAACAGTAACTGACAAAAAGAAATACTTTAAATATATTTTTGTTTGATATTGAAAGCTGTTTGGGGATTTGGGAATATATTAAATGATAAACATTGTATTTTTTGGAACAGTTTAAAGTTTCATAACATTTTTGTTCCTGAAATCCGACCTTCTGCTGGGATCAGAGTAATCCTGTTCCCCAGATCAAAAGCATCCTAAACTTACCAAAACATTTTGAAAAACACAAACTGAGGATTTAATCCAGATCAAAAGCAATATTGGAATTTATGATCTAATCTCAATTCAGAATCCTTTTCCTTTCTTTACAACAAAGTATTTTCAAGATTTGATCCTATCCAAATTATTTTTAGATTATTTTGGACAACTGGCTCTTGTCTGTCTGTCTATCTATCTATCTAGATATAGAAAGATAGACGGATCAATCCATCCCACTCAGAGCTAGGTGGCGTCTTTATCATAAAGTTGTGATGTCAGTAGTGCAATGAAGCTAATTAAATGCTCAAGCCTGTGGCTTCGCCCTCAGCACATAAAGCATATGCTGACATTTCTCCGTCTAGATGTGAAGGAAGGCAGCCAGGTGTGAGCTACAGATTGAGAGAGAGACATAGACCGAGACAGAGAGAGTGACTGGGGACAGAAATTAGAAGCACCCCTTGGGGCCCCCTATAACCCAACAGACAGACAGCTATCATGCGGCAGAGTTACGCTCCACGTGCTCCCATCATCCTGCGCAAAGCACGGCAGAGGAGGAGGAGCTGTCCATCATAACGGATCCCCTCTGGAAAGGGACCAGTTCATGCCAATCAAAAGAGGTTAGCCAGCCAATGACAACCAAACACAGCACCCTGGCTAACAACAGTAATATCCTGCACTCCTGTGGCGCTGCACCAATGCTAACATGACAAAGGAAAAAACAGGATGCAAAAATCTCTTTGTGTAAAATAAGCCGATTTGCTGGACTTAAATGCTTGTTTTATGTACATGTAAACATTAGCCGACATCTCTTTGTCCTAAGCTGAATGTTCCTTGTCTTTCCTCTCCAAATAAGAGCTTTTGCATGCTGTGCAACTTCCAACCCCCACATACAGCGCAAGAGGCAGTATAGTGACCCTGATGCAATTTGTCTTCGGCTGTCTGTTAGTATGTATGGCTCCGTCTCTCCCAGTGTGGTTTGTTATATTGGACTCTATGCAAATGCTGCCATATTTCCTCCATCTCTGCTCAGGTGTCCTCTACTGTCTGCTACAGCTTCCATTGATTGGCTGCATCCAGGGTTAAAAGCGCATCCCAAAGACATTCGCTGTACACCATTTGCATTTTAATTCTCAAATGATATCTCAATTTTGTTGTGCGTGCTCCATGCACTAAAAATGTAATCTGGTTTAGGTTATGCAGCTGTTGAATGTGACTTTTAAATGAGGATAACATACAGCAAGACTCCAGACAGCATGAATGTGTTAGAATTAATTTAATGTGACATTGACAGCTGAAAAAGACACAGATACAGTCAAAGCTCTGGGTTCAATGGGACTCTTGGGACAAACCGACTTAATCATCATGTGATTTAATCTTAAACCATCACTTGGCAGATTACTTTTGCTCTGAAAATCCACGCAGATGGGATTCTTTAAACAGCACAGTATCTTGTTATCTTGTAAAAGCCCTGTTAAGAACATGTGTTTCAAAGACATATGAGGAAACAGCAAGTCATTACAATTTCTCAGAACTAAACACACTGTTTCCATGTAAAAGTATTTGTGGCACATGCAAGAAAAAAAACCCAGTTTTAATTGGTTGGATTTGACTACTCACACTTGTAATCACAATGTGATCTTAGTTCTAGAACATGTAAGTTTTTGTACATGTGCTTAGACAATGAAATGTACAATATTAAAATACTGACAGCATCTAAAATGTTTCGATTTAACAACCTTAGAGACATATGAAATGTTTCTAAACTTAATATAATATCGAATTAATGGAACTAATAGATTGAGCTGCATTGTATATAACTGAAGAGATTTATGAAGTATGTTCAATCAATGCCACATTTACTGTATTTAAAGAATCAACACACCTGTTTTGCTATTTCTGCTGACATATTCAAATCATTTTAAAGTGTTTCACACTAGTATGTCAAATACACTACGTAATAATTTATGTAATCCATTCTATTTATACATTATATTTCAAGTCTCCATAAAACACAATAGATTTGTGTAAAAAAAAAAAAAGACCACAATTGAAACTTTAGATGATACAATATTTGGTTTTGGATGTCTTCTAACCAACTTCTTCATTAAGAAAGACTTTAAAATATCAATATAAATCAGCGCAAAGAACTTTTTGGGCAGCATGCTGACATACAACGCCACTGAATTCGAATCCCAACTCGAAGACGTCTCTCACTCACGTCGCTTCCTGTCTGTTCTGTCCCTTTATAAAGGCAAAAAAGGCCAAAAAACTTTAAATAAACAAGAAAAAGAAAATATCAATGTAATAGTATGGTCAATTGTAATTTGAATTATTGTCATTCTAATATTGCCTATTCTTTTTTTTTTTTGTGGGCTCAAAATGTCTATAGTTGTAATCTACA
This sequence comes from Puntigrus tetrazona, assembly GCF_018831695.1. Lineage (NCBI taxonomy): Eukaryota > Metazoa > Chordata > Actinopteri > Cypriniformes > Cyprinidae > Puntigrus > Puntigrus tetrazona. Next base: position 17,982,384 of record NC_056709.1, on the reverse strand, counting down.
ATAAAATAATCATGTATTTATGTTTCTTAGTCTCTGCACAAGCAAATACATTTAGATGCTGTCAATACAGTGTGTCCATATTGTATACTTCACAATCTATCCAAATGTATGTATGGATACTTATGAGTGCTAATGAGATTACTATCCTCATTAACTGTTCTGGCCTCTGACGTTTGATTTAAGGGCCAGTCCTGAGATGATTTATCCAACCTGGAAAAAATGGCTCACGGCCATACAGTAGTGACAGGTTGAGTCCATCTCTCCTCTAAAATGAGGCAGATGAAGTTACATAAACTAGACGAGGATGTTAACCTTGTCTTCATTGTTTACGCATCAGTTTTGGTTGTATTTTAAGGAGCAGATTGATATAACCATTAGGAACAGGTATAAGTAGGTGTATGCAGGGCGAGGGTGAGGGTGTCTCTCAGCCTCTTTCACTGTGTGCCTTCCTCAAAAGAGGCCTGCCTTGTCTGGAGCTACAGGCAAGGAGGGGTCCCTCTCTGTAAGACATAAAGAAAAAAAGAGAAAAAAGGGTGTCAGGCACACGCTTTGGCTTTTTCTTACTCACATGCCAATTTGAAAAAACGAGAATGGACGCCACACCAGCGTTTGTGAGTAAACAAGCTTGTGTGTGTAAGCGTGAGTGCTTAAACCGTAGTTTTCAGAGCAAAAGAAAAAAAAAAAAAACTGCAAGTGACGGTTTTAGCATTTAGCTTTCTTTTTGTTTGTTCCGATCATAGACAAACATGGCTAGATTGCCTTGAAAGGACCGGGAGGGAGTGCTGGGTCGAGATGGGGGACGAAGGTGACCGAGCCAGCAAGATGGTCAAAGGTGTTTATAAAAAGCCATCGCTGGACTCAAACGGATACCGAGTCTCCAGTGGGGCAGATCAGACACTCCAGGCTAGGAGGTTACAGGAAGTGCACACCTACACACACATGCACAAATACACCCTGCACACCTCAAAGAAAATGGGATAACGCTGGGAAACCCACAAACAAACATGATAATCAAATCTTCACCGTGTCTAGGCGCTTACAAAACGGCAGACAATAGTAGCAAACGACCAGGCAAAACACCGATTTCAGCATTATGCACTTATTACCGACTACACGGTCACGCTTGAGCCCTTTTCGCCGCGTGTGTGTATGTTTGCACGCTCATTAATTTGAGCCTGTCCCTGGGTGCGTGTGACTGCGTGTTTGCATGCACGCAATTATGCTGCATTAGTACAATGGCACAGTATGTTTTGGAGTGTGTGACTGCACACGACAAAGACGGTTTGCTTGCGCATCTGTTACTTCATCGGTTTCTATTCGGTAATTACCACGCCGACTGCCGCGTTCACATTTTTCATTATGTTCGCGTGTGCGCACACTTATAAATTACGCTGACGGGAGAATAGACACTGGAGGAGGAATATATTTGTGGCTTTTTAATCATCCGCAGCGTATAAACGCACTCACAAACACAAACACTGACTCAGCAATAATTAGGTTTAGGAGTGTAATGATGTTGATGAGCAGTGATTAAAATGTGCAAGACTAATCATACGGCTCAAGATGTTAAAATAAATAAATAAGAAAAATGGAAATGCCAACCTTGATGAGGAGAAGGACGCCGCAGAGCTTCTGGTGAGCCAGCTTCGGTGGCCCTCAGAGCTAAAAAGTTGAATATGGCTGGGTGTTCTGGGAAGAAAGATACGAGGGAGGGGAGAAAAAGTTTAATATCAAGAGCAGGCTTTTCTTTCCCATTTACCTGCGCTCTAATTTCCACTTTTGAAAAGATACATTTGGTTGTGTTGGTTTTCTATTAATTCTCAATTGGAGATAAAGGAAGAATTCACCCTAAAATGTCAATTTTGTTTACTCACCTTCATGTCGCCCCAAACTAAAAAGCAGAAACACCTGAAGAATTGCTATGCAAGCAACTACAAACAATGAGCTGTCAAGCTTCAAATAAGAACAAAAAAGTGCAATGTCTATAATACGCAGCTTTCGTCGAGGACTGAACATTTAGAAAGCATTAACTTAGATTATTCATGTCCCAAATCCAATTCCAAAATGGTGCATTAGATGCTTTTTGTATTTATACAAAGATTAATGCAAACCTGGTCTAGACGTGAGCTTTAGGACAGGATTATCAGTGAATACTGAATTTTGAATTATGAATAATCAGTAAATAAAGCCTGATTACCATTTCCATAATAGCACTTTTCTAATATTTTTCTTTTGGAGCTTGAAAGTTTCTAGCCTTGTCACTGATGCGAGGGAAGATCACTGGAACAATAAGACAATTTTCATTTGCGTGTAACCTTTCCTCGCTTGATACAAGCGGGCAACATTACTTTATTCATTCTGTTTTAAGATACTTTTACACTAATAATTCAAGAGCAGCTTTCTCTAGGTTTGAATGCATGATCTTACCTGGGAAATCACGAAAATCATCCAGCCAGCATCGGATAAGCAGGGCTTGGGATAGTTTAAACACGTGTAGAGGCCAAGGAGGGACCAAACCCCCCGTAACACTATCTGCTTGTGTTCACTGTCACATGACTCTCACAGATCCGCTATCTGTCGCCTCTCTACTGAATCAGCGTATGGGAATACTGATCTGCTCATCAAGTTTTAATATAGTGCCAGCCGTACTTCCTGTCAGAGTTGTGATGTTTGGTTTATTTTTGTCTGACTTGTGTGTTGATGTCCTGAACTTATTTAGTTTCTTATTTCTTAAGTTGAACTCAGCACAGCATCTTTATAATGCCGCATTAGGTCTAAATAAGGAAGATGTGTTGTCTGAACACGCGCTACTGCCACATTGCATTAGAAGGTATAAACAGGTTAGAGAGGTGCAGAGTTTCACGTTTCCCTCGGTCTTATCAGACAATCTATCTTGTCACTGAATCATTTAAGCAGTAATAACTATATTTATGTTTGATTTAACATTTCGCTTTTATTTTATATTTTTCTGCATATAAAATATAAAGCCGTATGTGTGTGTGTGTGTGTGTGTGTTTTTAAGTGCGTGAAGTGATGTTCAGCATGTTCCGAGCCCTCACCCTCGTGGTCTTGATCTTGTTCCCAGAGGAACACATCCAGCCGGAGTTGTCTGGTAGTGTCTTACACTCCTCTCCCTCCAGACACGGCTCCATCTCACACCACCACTTCCCAATCACGATGGAGGCTGCAGACACACACACACACACACACACAAAAAAAGAGAGTTTCAAACACATGGACGGTGTAGTACACAGCGGGGTTTACAATACTCCCATAGTGCATGGTTGCAGTAAAAAATGTTTTTTACCGAACAGTAATGGTGCAATGTACAGTACTTTGTGGGAAAATAATACAAGTGATTTTAAAAATGTTAAAAACATTTGAGGGAAGGGAAGTGTTTTACTCCCGGTGTTTATTCATTATTTATGTTTAGCATAATATCTATCTAAAAACAATAACTTCAGCAGTCTTTACCATTTTCTATTTATTTTGATATATACATACATAAAAACAATAACTTATTAATTTAACTTAAAAATTTATTATTTACACACATATATATATATATATATATATATATATATATATATATATATATATATATATATATATATATATATATATATATATATATATATATATATATAAACCTCAAAATTGTTAGAGATGTAAAAGTTGCATTACATTTTGAACAACTTTGATAAAATTATTTTATCCTGCACCATTTCCACTTTAAACCTTTGACTATGGTTATTCTAAACTTTCTAATCATGGGTTATCTTGTCTCATTTATCATGAGTTTGGAAATGAATCCTAGACATTCATGTTTCAGGATTTCTCACAGCACTTTTGCAAACCGTGGGATACAATTCATATTTATGAGGTCAACAACATTGACTGAACGAGCAACAAGCATGTGACCGGTTTTAATTTGATTGTCCATCCGTTGAAATGTCACCATGTAAATCCTTCATGACTTGTTTTGCTTTACCTGATGAAGCGCGTGAAAGTTTCTGCGACTGAACAAAGTGCATAAATATTGACTAAAGCGGGCAATGTTTCGTTTATAATTGGTAACGTGGTCATTTAGGTTTAAGTGCAATGTGACAAGCCACATATTTTACTTTAAAAAAAGACATTCGGTATATTTTGACATAAATATTCACTGAATAACATTTGCTGAATAGCTTCTCTCAGGCTAAAAGCAAAACATGAATAAAAAAAAAAACCCACTTGTAATCAGCATGGGTTTTGAGTATGTATTTGTGTGTGTACGTGTCAGGGAGCATTCACCGCTACACACAACAGAGGGAGGAGGAAGAGAGGAAGAAACGTGGCGACGACAGAAATGGAGGCTGCCTCGAGTCAATGTGTTTTCCCTCGACGAAACGAGCTCTCGAAATGTTTTCCGTAGATTTAGTGTAACTTCTATTTCAAACCAACACGCTAACAGTGAGAAATCATTTCAATGACCATATTTTGTAGATATGGTTTTTAAACCAAGATTTGATTTTTGCTGCACTGATCATACAGATACGTTGTTTAAAAGTTTCATTCCTTCAGACATAGACAATTCCCGAGCTGCTAGTGTACTCGCTTAGCTACGATTTAAAAAAAATTAAATATTCAAGTCAATCTACGTCAAATCCGGTGTATAATTTTATTTTAAGCGTGTAGGTTAAAGCCTCGAACAAACCTGAAATGTACTTTTTCCCGCATAAATGAAAACTGCCATGCTGTTCTACACTTGCACAACTTCCTTCTGCACACAAAATAGCACGATTTACTTCTATTGTGCCAAAATATATATTTTAATTTCACAGAAAAAAAGTCACGCAGGTTTGAAACAATATGAGGGTGAGTAAATGATGACAGATGTATCATTTATGGTTCTCTTTAGGACTGTCGACCAAGAAACACATTTTTTTTTTTTTACTGTTCTTGTTCTCTTGCAGTGAAGAGGATTTTCTGAGGTAAATTGTTTGGGATTTGAAGGTTAAAAGTCTAACTTAGATTTCATTATTCTGTACACTATCTTTGCTGTCTGTCACCAAGGTTAAAAGGTAAAAATTAATCAATATGAAGTCTTAGTGCAATCCTCGCTCACTACTGAGCTAAATCCGAGCAGAGCCTGACTCCTTTCTCCTCACAAACAGACTCTTAGCTCACTTCTTTACATCCTTCAGATTTTAACAGCTGGGTTTCAGTCTTTTTGTATCGTGCATTCTTCTTCTCTAAGAAAGCCTGAATCACAACTTGCACTTCTGATTAAAGTGAGAAAGCCTGGCTTACATACAAGTTCCAGTAATTTGATAAAACTTACATATAAAAGCAATTTCATGACATGTTGCTTGTACAGGAAAAAAGCAAGCCTTGAATGTCAGCAGCATTGTGCAGAAGTGAACCAATTATTTCTCTCTATTATAATGAATTAACAGATAAAAAAAATCTGTCTATGGAAAGTTACAGCTTACATTTACAGTTATCGTCTCAATATGTGTTTAACTCTTATAAGGATTGTATAGCACCCACCGAAGCTCCACTAAAGGTCAGAAAGCATTCACGCAGATTGCAATTTGACTATGTCACCTACTGTAGATTCTGCAGCAACAGATACCAAAACTCTGACTGTGCTATCTGTCCCATAATTCCTCACTCTCATGTGCGGCGCACACTCTAGCCCAAGGTTCATTAAACACTAAACTCCCTCTGGTCTGAACAGGATGGAGAGTGATTACCACAGACTCTTCCTGTTCCTTTACCTGCCACTTTTCTGTACAGCTCAGTTTTACTGTGTACCATCTTAATCACAAAGCAATTAGCGGTCAGCGGGGGTGTATACATATTCTTCCAAGGTTAAAGATAGGATTGTGTTGCTGTGCTGTAACAACACTTGCATTTAGTCATCCACAGAAGAGATTAGATATTAGCTTTGCTATTTTCAACACCCATCTGAGCGGTCAAACGTAGTGAAAACAGACCTGAATCGCAGAATGACACACTTTGCACAAAATTCTTTTTTTTAGGTGTTTTGCCACAGGGAGCTTGTTCTCAAATTGAATGTTCCTGAGCTCATACTTCAAGAGGAACCAACAAGCCTCTTTTTTTTTACTGCCAGGCTGTGAAGGATTGATATTCAGACACTTCAAATGTTGAAGCCATTGGAAAAATAGTTGAGTAATACCTGCTAAAAGCAAAAAAGAGAAAAAGGAATCAATTCCACGGAACAGAGCAATGATGGAATCACCGAAGCCCAGATTAAAACTCTGGCCTATGGAATGCGAGACAAAAAAAGAATTGTATTCAGGGCACTCAGGCTTGTACTGTCTGAGCAGAATAGCTACATTTATATTTAGGACGACACCTGTACTATAAGAAGCCTCTTCGGCGGGTGTACATTTGACCATGCAACGGTTAGTTCTGGCCCTCGGATTTGATTGGCTGAGCTTGTTCCAAAAGTGCTGATTTGTAGTCATGGCCACTTCAATCTGAATGCATGCAGCAAGAAGAAGGTGTGTAAGACTGCCTGAAAAATGTCAAAACTGACTGCCCTTAGCATACACTAAAACATACACTACCTTTTTAACTAATATTCTGCGTTATCTTTGGTACAAATTGCAGGAATCATTCTAACCTTCCCCTTCCACATATCATGTGTGTATGATTTCATGAGTCACTAAATCATTCATTCAACAGATTCATTGATTCAATCAGCAGCCAAGTACATCTAGTAGTTGCTTGGGAGTTACTTTTTCTGTCTTTGTAATAAATTTTGCTGGTAGAGCAAAAAAATAAAAAAATTATGTAGGGTTTTAACTTACATTTTATTAGCTCTTTTAATTTTTAGGGGATCATACCTTAAGGATTCAAAATGATTTGACAGGATTCATTTGCCAGTGAACGGTCGTTGCCTTTGTTGCGGGAGGGATCGGAGCCAACTGCCTAGGATGGATGCTGAGCTCTGGAAGTTCTAGAAGTTCTCCTGAGAGTTGGTTGGCTTTAGGCTTTGGAATTTCAGCCGAGTATAAGATGCATGGTAAGTTTCAGGCTGGCAGGACACTAGAGTGGTTTGAGGCGTTCGTGTTCTCAGCAGTTTGCGCTGTCTTGGCGTCACTAGCTGTTTGAGCCATTTCAGCCACTTGAATGAGTTTGAGGGTGTGATGGTGAAGAGGTGTAGCGCAACGCAACAAGTTCATTTTGACATGTAGTTTTAAACTTCCCATCACTTGTCCCGGCAGTGCAGATCAACCCCCTGCACAGACCTAATCATACATTGACATGGGGTCTGGTGTCTCGCATCTCTGCAAGTTTGGTTGATAACTTTAAGGTTCTGTAACATCCATATAATATGAAATATCAAACATTCATTCACACCATGAAATGTCACAAGCTTTCATTCAACACTAAACTTCAAATATCTTGTACACATTTCAAACTTTATCCAACAAAAAGGTTATGCATAGATTAAAAATAGCTTTAAAAATGTGTAGATTTCATACACATTTTACATACAGGCCTATAAGAAAATTATTTGTAAACCCATATAACTATATTTTGATATATTTTCTCATAACTCTAATAGCAAGGGAGAATAAATTATTGTCCTATAGGAATCCTTATGCACGCATAAAGCGTGCTTTAGTGGAATGAGCAGAGGAAAACGAGCCACTGGACTCGCGGTCACAGAACACTGTAAAAGATTTTTGAGTGAAGGTCATGCTTTGGAGATCTGGGGAGCCTCAGTGTCCAAATGAGTGTTTATTTGATTACAGTTTTATGCTGGACACTGGTCTAAGTGCACTGACCATCTGTTGCTAGAACGCCTCTTGACAACAAGTTCTCTATTCAGTGTTCATTGAGTTATGTTTTAGCAGTTTTGACTCCCGAGAGACAAAGACCAGGCCTCGACAGAAGGCCAGTCCAGACACTCAGGTGTCGAAGAATGGACACTGATCAATTTTTAGGAGGAAAGTCAAGATTCCTCTACAAAAGTGATTCTTGTATGTTCACTAATATCCTACATTAACTAGGCACACGTGTCTAAAATATAATTAATCCAGTATTAATTAAACCATTTCATAAAAACATCACACTCAGAATCATGCACTCTCTGCTTTATTTCCCTTCAAGTGGAACAGGCTAATTATGGGCCAACTATAAAGTATTTTATTTATGCACAATTTTTTTTATTTACACTTATACTGAGTTCCACGATGAAACAAGTTTACACAAAACATGACAGGTTTTCTCCAAATTCTGTAATACTCCAGAAGACACTTCCAGCACTTACTGCCAGTCTTTAAATGTGTGGATACAGCAGAGTCAAAGTGAGACAAATGGTCTGATGTCTGCTGCACCAGCGTTTGACCCGTCTGACAGATGGCCCGCTCTCTTTCTTTCCATCGCAAACTTGGCAAGCGGAAGAGAGCTCACGAAAGAGGACACCGGGGTCAGTGCTTTTGCTCTCAGACTTTTATCTGTCTGGATTCACGCCAGACCCCGTTCAGGTGACCTTCTCAGCCTGAAGACAGGCCTTTCTCATCAGGCCTTGATCCTTTTGTGGTCCCCTCCGGCATCTCGCCCTCTTCTGGGGCCTCCCGGCCATCAAAAAGTCACAACTTCAGCAACTTTTTTGCCATCGTAGCCTCAGCAGGATGGTGTTTCCTCCCAAGAGAGGGCAAGAAAAAGTGGATTATTGGAGCAGAGCAGGACCCATGGGGCCCGGGTCTCACTTTCCTGGTCATCTGTCTTCCTACAGTCAGAGCAGAAGTGTAGGTAGAGGTAAGCTGGTTTAGATTTCAGTTTTTCTGGTTTTGTGGTTGTAATGACTTGTACTTGTGTTTGTCGAAGGTCCTTGATCATCACAAGTGCTGGATGATTGAGAGCAGGTGTGGACCTTGTGACGTGCTTGTAGATCTGTGACCCCGAGCAGCACGCAAGTTGGCAGCACTGTCAGGTAACAGATAATGTCATCTGTCGCTCGGGATTAAATAAATCAAGCTGTCAAAGGGTCTTTCATTAACATCACACTATGTTGTCTATCACTGATGCAGAGGTGACACTTACACACACACACACACACACACCTCACATACACACACACACACACACACACCTCACATACACAGGGTAATTCAAAAGCAAATCTGAGTTTGACAAAGTATCTGTCAATCATCTGTGGATAGAAGCACCCTGAGGAACCATAAGAAGATGCTTACATGGTTTCAGTAAAGAATTTATTTTAATTTTTTTGCTTTAATATTTTTTTGCCATTATATTTTAATATTCTTAAATGTTAAATAATTATCATATTAAATACATACATACAGTTTTAAAATAGTAATAAAGCTTACAAAAAAAATGCTTTAATGAATATTAAAAGTGAAATTAAGACAATAAATTCACATTCTTGTTACCATTTGTGTATGAAATTTTAGGTTACACTTTATATATTAGGTGGCCTTATGCACTTGCTTCAAAAAATTGTGTTCATATTGTATTGCAAAACAATACTGGTTTTGCTGCTATTGAGGTGGGATACGGGTAAGTTTAGGATCAGGTTTGGTAGTATGGGTAGGTTTAAGGTTGGGTTAAGGTGTAAGAGATGGGTGAACGGTGTAAATATAAATGGAATTACAGAAATTAATTACAGATGTAACTACATAGATATTTAAAAAAATACAAGTACAATGCAAAAACATGTATGTACACAATAAGTGCATTGTATCAAAGTATTAATTTAAATGTAAGTACACAGAAGTTAAGGCCACCTAATATAAAGTGGGACCAAATCTTAATGGCAAGTTTTTTTTTTTTTTCATGTGGTGTTAAAAAAGTTTTAATAAATTCACAATATTAATAATTTAGTTAACTTTTTTTGTATTTTATATAAGTTTATATACAGTACTTAAGTATACATTATATTTTACACAATAAATTAATATAGTTTGTGAATATTCACAATATTGTAAATATAAAGCCTATTTAAAGATACACAATTGCTATTGCAATGAATTATAAATATTTTTTTATTTAACTTAATTACATTATTATTATTGATTATTATAGAATATTATTTCTAATTTATTATTATTATTTTAAATAGAATTAGTCATATATACCCAAAGTATTAGACCCAAATAATAATGGCAATTATAGCACCTAAAAGTCTCATTTTGGGACACAGTCGCCTAGCTTTGAATCTTATATGAAAACACCAGGGACTCTAGGATGGATTCCGCGGCACAGCATGTTTCCACAATGTCACTCAATCGATCACTTCCAGCGAAGATTAAGAGCGCTAAGCAATTACACTTTAAATTCTCATGCTTTTCTTGCAGGTGTTAATTCACAGAGCCGGGGTCCGGATCGATACACGAGTGCAGATAATGGCCAGCCCCTCTGGCCCCGCCCCCTGCTGTCCTCAACGTCATCAAAGTGAAGAATGAACTCACTCTTTAAATCCACTTCAGCCACTCTTTCTTTCTCTGCCTGCCCAGAGAAACGCTCTGTTAATGACCTGATTGATTAAATAAAGCCTCTGCTGAGCTCTTAGTGAGGACGAAACGACTGTTTTCTTTTTTTGAGTAGGCACAGGTAACGGTCGCAATAAAGCCAGATAAGGTCAAAGGGCGAACTGAAAAGCTCTAATGAACCTGGGGTGTAATTAACGGGGAGCCGAGATCAGGTCTCCATCTGAGGGTCAGAAAAGGCCGACCTAGGAAGGGATGGAGTGCCGTTAGTCGCCATTAGTCCGTGTTTCACACGGAGGAAGAAGTGTGGCTTGATTAGTCATTCAAAGAGCAGCCTCTCAATCATGACCCTGTCAAAGCTCTCCACTCTTAATGAATAGACCTCAGAGTCCTCAGTCTTTCCTCAAAGTGAGCTTCACCATGTGTGTGTGTGTGTGTGTGTGCGTTCTTCTTAATGGAACACTTGACTCAGCTGTGGTGTTATGTTGAGTGCACTGTTTGGTCGATTATGCTGACAAACTGTCCACAGCTCTCAATAAATACACAAAACAATGCCTGACATTATGGCTCAGAAGATTCTCAAGACGGGAATTAGACTTTTTTGATACTTGCTGGTAAACTACTTTGTGAATTTGTGCAGTTTTCTTTCCTGCATTCATACAGTTGGGGAACTGTCAAAATGCTCATCCGTCAAAAGCCAGAGAATTTTAGTTAAAACCATTGATATGATGTGTTAGTCAGCTGCAAGTGGTATTATGGTAAAGAACGTTCTCATTTTAGAGGGTCCAAAAATCACAATTTTGTTCCAGTTGAGGTTGCTATTACAAGATTTCAAAAATGTGAGATATAAGGTAGCATTTATGAGATATTAACTTGCAATTTAAAAAATAATAAATAAATACAGTAAAGTGGCCATTTGAGTTGCCAATTTGACATGAATTATATACAAAAAAAATACAAAATTGCATCTGTGAAATATAATGTCACAATTAAAAAAAATTACAAGGTAAAAAGTTGTGATTTATGGACACAATTAAGAGGATTAAAGTCACAATTCCATTAGCATCCTAATGTTTCACTCCGAGTCAGAAATGGGCTTCCATTAGTAACAGATAGACAGACAGACAGAGAGAGAGAGAGAGAGAGAGATCTAGAAAGAGCAAACAAGTGGAAAAATGAAAGGCTGTGTTTATTGGTGCAGAGTTGCTCTAATCCTGACCCGTCCTCTCTGCGGGCACCTGACTCACAGGTAGAGCTGTTTCAGAGTTCTTCTGCCCAGGTGCTCAGAGAACTGTGTGTTTATGGATTCTGACAGCTCTGTCCTTGCAGGGTGCCACTGATGTTCATTATTTCAGACTTCCATTGGACGCCTAGCAGTCACAATACCGCCTCTGCCTCAGTTGAGCACTAAGCGCTGTGTTAAAACATCATTATTAAGGTGAGAAGCGAATGACACCATAAATATGCAATTAATCTTCAGAAGGGGCAAAGTTTAATTGCGATTAAACAAACAGACAGAATATGCAAATGTGGAAACATTATGAGAGTTGTTCTAATTATGAAGTTACACATAATGGTAATTAAAAAGCTTGCATCCTGCAATGCCCTCGCTGGTTTTCATGGCGGCACACATCACCGCTCCTGATTGGGCTTGTGTATGAAGTCTTGCAATCTTATTGCACATGTCTGGAGGAGCATACATACATAATCTCATACCCAGTCTTTTTTTTTTTTTTTTTTTAGTGGGTGTTGATCAGCTATGTTTATGAAGTCATTTTGCTCTCTTGAAGTGTATCTGGTTTGTGTGTGTTCCGCAGGGTTTCTATCAAATGCACCATGACAACCTGTCATGCTCTGCATTAACGGCCCCCAGCAAAACAGAAGGGCTCATTCTACATCAGTGATGGTTAGGGAAAGGGTGTGTGTGTGTGTGTGTGTGTGTGTGAAAATGTCTGTACGACACAGAGAGTCGAGGAAAGACGAAAAAAAGGACAGAAAGCAGCTCGAAAAAAACCCCTGAACGGATGTAAAAGCGGAAACTGCAGTAGACTTTCAGACAATATTAGCATTAGCGAAAGATGAAACACTTCTGAGTGTGTTTTTTTTGTGCTTGTGACCCTGTAAAATCGGGTCTAAAGCTGGGTTATTTAATCCCAATGTGTGTGAACGGCCCCGTATGTGTGTATGTGGTGAATAAGCCCAGCATTTGACATGTTAAAAGGGATGTTCTTTACTAAGAGTCTTGTTGGGCCTGACATAACTGGGACGTAGTTCTCCTTGTCAAAGCTAATAATCAATTCCCATGCTGGGATAATCTGACAGCACACTCCCACTAACTGCGCCACTGTCTCTATGCACACAGCTACATATCTCCCAAAACAATCATTCTCCAATCTAACACAAAATTAGCTAATCTGTGTCTTCACCGCCTGTTCGAATTAAATATATTATGCCTAAACACTATTACAATTTTCTGCAGAGAGAACTCAGTATTTTTGGTTTGTTTACCCTTCAGGTGGAGAAAGATGGTAATTTTTTAATAAAAGAAGCATCATTCCTATGAGAATTTTGAACTAAGTGGATTTCAATGCAATGTCCAGAAAACAAAACAAAACAAAAAAACACACACACAAAACGGATGATTTTATTTCTGATTTCAAATACGAGTAAATAAAAAACCCGTTCGAAATAAAAGCTTTTCAACCATTGTAAGATGGTGTGCTGGACTTAACCTGGTTTAAGACGTACACGTTTAAGACATTAGCTGTATAAAACATGGGGGAAGAACCTCCAGCTTAGGTCAGTTTAAGATTACAGAGATTTAATGCAAAAGATGAAATAGAAATAGTTCATTTTGGTCACCTTGAATTAATACTCTTATTTTTTTTTTTAATTTATGTTTTTGAACATCATATTTTTTGATTGCTTATACCCTTCAGGTGGAGAAAGAATATATATATATGGTTAGGATCAGGTTTGGTGGTATGGGTAGACATAAGGGTGGGTTAAGGTGTAAGGGATGGGTCAACGCTGTAATTATAAATGTAATTACAAAAATTAATTACTGATGTAATTACATATAGGTATTTAAAAATATATAAGTACAATGTAAAAACATGTATTGAATGTACACAATAAGCGTATTGTACCAAATGATTAATTTAAATGTAAGTACACAGTAAGGGCTCCTAATATAAAGTGGGAACGAAGCTTGTTCCCATGAGAATGGATTTTTGATTTTAACACATCTATTTAATGCAATTGCTGTATCCATTTTAAATAGGTTTGCTGCATTTCAAATGGTTGCCCAGCCTTTACAAGCTTTTGTTTAGCTGAAGAAAAGTGCCCAAGAGTCAACAGACCACTTAAGACCAGCTTTGTATTTCTTCATTAAAAAGTTACAGAAATTTAACACAAATATAACTAAATATTACTAGCAAATGAAACAAAATTTGTGGCTTCCCTGACTGTTTGAATTAATTTAATATATTAAATTTTACACACACACACACACACACACAAAAAACCCTTTAATAGGTTTTTATAATTAAAAAAAAGAAGAAGCCCAAAACACCTCTAAACCAAGAAACTCTACCAGTAAACAGAGCAGTTAAATACAGAAAACCAGATTAGGATGTTTTAGGATTAAATAGCAAGAATTAACATAAAACTAAATTTGCTAATTTGCAGCTTCCCTGCCTGTTTGAATTAGATCCATTAAACATACTACGTTTTTCCGCACAAAGAATTTTTGTTTGTTTACCCTTCAGGTGAAAAGAGAAGGAGAATGCATGTTTTTGTTATTCCGTTAATAACTCTGCCTAAACGACTTCTAAAAAGTCAGATGACAGGAGGGCGACGGCTCTCCAAATTTAGCCACTCTCTCTTTGGCACATGTGAGGGATGTGAACCCCATGCACACTCGCTGACAGATTTTAGTAGGGCGACACAAATTGTGTGAGTGTGTGTGTGTGTGTGTGTGTAACAGAGAGAGAAAGGTGGTGACAAACAGCGTGTGTGCTTTAAATGTGTGTGGGGTGTGACTATGTGCATAAGCGCGCTCGTGTGTGACAGCAGCAGTGTGTTTGTGTCTGTCCCCGCAGGTCCTCCCTCAGGTCTCCGTCAGGCTCAGCCGACAGAGTCGTTACTCATAAAGACAGTATTATTATCAAGCAGAAGATGAGTGTATATCCAGGCCAGAGCACACATGAGGGAATTGGGAACTTCCTCCACATCTGTATAATCACTCGATTGTCTCGATTTCATGGAGAAGAAACTGAACAAGACTTCATTAATGAGCATGCATGCTCACTCAAACACTCCTGCAGCTGTTTCTGCGTATTACTCTGATGAATTTTAATACTGTGTTGACCAGACGTGACACACAGGTTTGTGTTCAGACAGCATAATGCAAATGGGTTTAACATCAATGTGGCATCGAACACTGCAAAACAAGTCTTGCGTGTAACTTGGAGACAGCACATTTCTGGAGCACCGTTGCTTGTTATTCCTTAGTGAAAACGTACAACTATTTTCTTTGCCAAAACCTACATTTGAATCAATTATATTTATTTGTCGCATTTGAAAAGTTTTAAAATATCATTCACATACTGTAATGAACTGATGGCGACGTGCCCCGCGCAAAAACACTGAATGCAATGTATATCCTTACATTGTCTTTTTGTAAAGTGTAAAAGAAAATATGAAAGCGCTACCCGCCACATCTCGACTTGCTATAAGAAACAACATGCGCAAAACAACATGAGTATTATTACTCGGATGTTACTTGGCTTCGTGCTACTTTTGCTGGTATGCAAAAGTTTGAGAACCCCTGTGAAAATGTCAATAATTCGAACAAAAAAAAGAGTATTTAGTACTGCCCTGAGTGAGATATTTTACACAAAAAAGATGTTTACATATAATCCCCAAAAATTGTTATGTTACGTGTAACAAAAATGATTCAAATAACCCATTTCAAAAGATTGGGAACATTTGAAAGCATGTTATGTTAATACTTTCAGCTGTTTTTTGACATGTTGACATCACATAAACAACTTTTATTAAAAATATCTTAATAAAAA
Source organism: Puntigrus tetrazona (assembly GCF_018831695.1). NCBI lineage: Eukaryota > Metazoa > Chordata > Actinopteri > Cypriniformes > Cyprinidae > Puntigrus > Puntigrus tetrazona. Next base: position 17,966,831 of record NC_056709.1, on the reverse strand, counting down.
AATAGCATGCATTTCGTGTGATTTCTCCTATTTTGTTAAACTTACTCACATTTTCACATTGCAAGGGGTTTCTAATACCTTTGCATAAAACTGTATATGCTCTCGTTTCAAAAGGGGTCACATTTGTTGATGCTGGATTCCTCATTTCAGAAAAGTAACCATTACATCATAAAGTAAGAGATAGGAAGAGATAAAGTAAGAGATAGTAAGAGATATACTTATATATATATATATACGATATACGCTCACATCCTAGTAGGTAAGGACAAGGACTATCTTTACGGTACTTTATGTCACACTTTACATGTGGTACTCTTATCACACACAGCGAGGCATATTTCTAATGGGGTGACTCATATGTACGACCATATGTAGATGACGACTGCATCCAGACACTCAACCCCTCACACATCATTGCCCAGCGGTCTGTCAGCTCCGTTCTTTATCTCACCTGCCCACATAACTAGCTGGCTGGCTTGATCGATACACTAGCAGATGTGCTGGACCTGGCCCTCCCCGCAGGACACGAGCATGGAGGCATGAAGTGTGAATCTTTCTTTATGCTATTACACAGATCACATCAGTATGCTGCAAAGAGACGCACGGCTCCAGCTCTAGTGCATCGTACCACCTAGAGTTTGGCATTCAGTGCGATCTGTTGTGGAACAGGGCGGTGAAATCACCGTACTGAAAGTATTCAAAAGACAAACGAGTGGAATCTGAAGCTTGAAAAAGACTTCTGAGGAATGGAGAAAGTGATGTAGCATAAAAAAAAGTGACCTTTCAAAGTTTAACAGTTTTGCATTCTTCTGATGGAACGGAAACTCAAGTGCAATACTAATTTACTGTTGCTATACTGTACTGTATGCACACACACACACACACACACACACATACATATACATACATACATACATACATACATATATATATTAGAGTTAGTGAGACATATACATAAAAACACACACACACACACACACATCTTAAGCCTTGGGCTTAAAGGTTAGGTTGAGCTCTAACTGTGACATAAGAAGAGAAATCCATGTGCATATATTTCTTCTAAATATTTGTTTATTTATGTGTTAGCACAGGGTTATCTTGATTTAGTGGAGAGGTCATGTGGGCCCCTTGGCATTTGCATCAAATTTGAATAAATCCTCTAAAATCACGTCAAGGTGACAGCTGAAGCGAAATGTCATCTGAGGAAAGCTTGGAAAGTCAGTTATTCCAAATTATGCTCGTCTAAACTTATAATGGGCATTCATTTTTGCATATTCGAACGCTCACAAAGGAATTGTCAAAGCACTTTTCACACCTGCCGCAGCTTCAAAAAGAAAAAGGAACAACAATAAGCTTGTGATTTGTGCAGTTTGCATCTGTGTTATTTTTTTTGCGTCTTTTTACAAAAACATCCTTTAGCCTGTTTTGAGATGCCACTCATTTTAGTAAATTTTACTCAAACCTAAATGTCACATCATTTGAGATGTTATGGGATATTTATCGGAGAAAGCTTGTTATTGTGTCGTAACATTTCCCTAATAATGTATTACATATGATCATGGAAAAGGCACCCAAACCTGATTTTGCACTTAAATGGTGCTGCTGCATTTTGGGTAGAAGATACTGCTGTGAAGTCAGATCTGAATTCCTACCGTCTACACAGGAGGGTTTGTTCCGTGTTGTTCCGGCCACTTTTCCCGGTAAACACGAGCACTTGACGGTCTGGGAACGTTCCTCAATGCGGTTCTTGTTGCAACATCGGTGTGCTGCGATGACCTCACATGTTCCTCCCTCTGTGAACGCAGACACACACACACACACACACATCAGAGGCACATATAAGATACTTCTTCTTCGACACACAGTAAACGATGCACATATTTGCTGAAATACAAACATACGTCTGAGTTATAAGAAAAATACTGTAAAGTGAGGTCAGAATAGGATGAAATATGAATGCAGTCAATAAGGAAGATTTGATTGGAACCTTCAACCAATATCTGACTTAAATATCACACTTATCTGAGAATCCAAGTCATTTATATTTTCATGTAAATGGTGTATAAATAAAAAAGGCTTTTTTTTTTTTTTTTTTTTTTACTGGTTTAGGGATTAATTATGATTTGCAGGGATTAATTACGTTGAATTATTATTCGATCCCGCACTAACCACTTTCTAACTTTTGTGTAAAAACGAAAACGTACACAAATACAATATTACATAGACTTCAAATCAAAGCTATAATTAAGAAGCTCAGGCTTAGCTAAATGTTTCATTGCCCCTAAAAGATGAAAGCACTACATAAAATGTAAAAATGGAATAAAGGAAATACAAGCAACAAAAACGAATGATTTCATTTAATGAATTCGTAACATAAACATTAAACATATGTCCTACAAAAATCATGTCCATTTTCTGCACACAGAAAAGGTAGGTGTGTGTTTTGTTTTAGACATATTTAAGTAAATCCAGGAGGGTAAAAATGCAATCAAATAATCAAAAAAAAAAAAAAAAAAAACCTGAAGCCTCAGCTCCTTAATTAGATTAACTTCCAAAGTCATCAGTTAAATAAGCATTAGAGCAAATGGTCCTTGTAAAAAGCCTCTAAAGAGAAAATTATAGGCTCTTCTACAGACTCTTACTGCTAGGCTTTCTGTGTAATTACCATGTATTCTTTCTTTTCTCTGCGTTGCAAATTGCCCTTGAAGCATGTTGATTATCTTATCTAAATGACAAGCCTTTTACCCTTGTGTGATATAAGCAAGGGCTTTTATAGAGAATGCAGGAAGGTGAGGTAGCAGTCGTGGTTTAGACAAAGCGGAGACATATAGCACGGTATGACATTGATGTGACTAAATAGGCAAGACTCATTCTTGATAAAAGGAACGGGACTGTGCAATTATGAACTCCTCACAGTCATTATCATGCTTCCTGCCCTTTAACACACACACTTTACAGGATATCTGGAGCCACATGATATGCACTGCAGCAAAGTGGATCCCATTGTGATAAAAAAGAGTGGGAAAAAAAAAAAGAAAGGGAAAAGACCAGAATGCGCAAAAAGCTACTAGTGGGTCACCATAACAATAGAGAGCACCCTGAGGAGAGCCGGGGGATTGATGAGAGGTAATGGTTTCCCCCTCAAACGCTGGGCTCACAGCTCCGCACCAACCCCAAGACAGGAAAGAACAAGCGAACAGAGGAGGACAAGAGTGTAGAACGGGAAAAGAGCACGAGGGAGGGAAGGAGGCAGGCAGCTCCCTCGCTGGGCTGGGCCGGGCCCGGTCGGTTGAGTAATGACAGAGCTGTTGGAAGCGCCCCACTCACACAATTATAAAGCGGCCAGGTAATTCAGCCAGTGGGGTTGCTGCAGCGAGGCCCTCCATCAGATGCTCCCCTTTCCCCAACACCCTCGGAAACCCTCTTTATCTTCCCCTGACAGCTGTCCACCCGTCCGCTCCTACATCCCTCAATTACACCACAGCTCATGCGAAGACATACGAGAGAAATTTCGACTGGCTGGCGTGAGAGAATACAGAGAAGAAGAAAGAGGAGGAGGTGCCTGATTTCCCACAGTTCTGGACAGTCAACATTGCTTCCTGACTAAGAGATTCAATTTTTTATTTTTTTGTCAGGACTACATCCACCAGCGTTAGACATTATTAAATTTGATCCTTATTGGTCAAAACAGATTTTAAAGGACCAAAAACAATTCTGTCATTAATTACTCTCCCTCATGTCGTAACTTACGGGTTTCATTTTGGGGTGAACTAAAGCTTTAAATCAATACTAGAGAAGGTGTCTCCATATTGAAAATATATTGTCTGATTGAAATAAAATACAGAACTTACAGAAAATTTATTTCCATTTTATGATGCCTAAATTCTTGTGCAGCGTTTAAAACCAACAATTACTTTTTAGTGTTTTAAGTCTATTCACAAAAAAGACACGATAGTACAGCATTTTAATAGCAACCATTTATGTTATAGCGTGAAGTATATACAGGGGGTACACAAGAGAGGAAATTACTTGTACATCTCTGATATCTCTGCCCTTCAAATCTTTTTTCGAACCCCTGTTTCAGGGTTTGAGCGAGCAATGGAAAACGAACAGCGCTAGGCCAATGGTGGACTTGACTGCTGTTGCTGTGCTGTCATCAGTCCTCACATTTGAGCAGGAGGCATCCATTTGTCCAGGCGTGTTTCGCAACACGTACGTCTGGTTTTGACCTTGCATTAAAACATCAACCCCAACACACTGACATTACGCTCAAAACATTCGCTGCCATCCATGAGAGCTCACTCTGGACCTATTACTGCTGTGCTCTCCATAAGCTTTATAATATCCCAGCAATCAAGGAGATCCCAAAACCACAAAATGCCTTCACAAATCCCTCTGGATTCTGTTTAACCCCTGTTAAACTGCTTTAAATTTCTTATTGAGTACTATTTCAAAATTCCTTCGCATACGGCTTTCTAAGGCCATTTTTCTGGATAAGTTTCCCATACTAGTTCAGTCATAGTGAATCATTGCTCCCTGTGGTGTTTTTTAGGAGGTGGATGTCTAATACAGCAGCAATTCGATCCTAGTCATTATTGTGGAACGTGGATTTCCATGAAGATGGGAATGGCCTGTCCATACTTTATGGCTCTGTCCTATACCGAAAGCTTTAAAATCCATGCTATAGTTCATTGATCCAATACTGGCCTGGCAAACCTTGAGATGAATGTTTTCATCTTAGTTTTTGAGTGTTCAGAAAACGAGCTGACACACAAAATGAAAAATTGTGAACCACAACAGTGTTCACAAACAAATGGCCACAAATGTGTAAAGCATTCACCTGCTGGAGGTAATTTTAAGTTTTAGCTCCTTCCCAGCCACAAGCATTTGTGAGCAGAAGTAGACAGTTTAAACAGTATAACAAGCCTTAAACACAGCGCACTGCTTAAACTGTCGAGCTGTTCACCACTGCAGTTCAACTCAGGACCAGCATAAACACCACCCATCAAAACATTTAAAGCAGAACCAATGAGTGTCCTCTGATTTTAGGGATGGAGAAGAGCAGGAACAGCAAAAGAACATCCAGAAACCAAAGTACAGACCAAGACCTTTATGTACAAGACCTGACCCACAAACCTTTAATCTCCGATAGAAGTCATGACACTGGCATATGTGACACCTCATTAAACACAATATGAAACTATAAAAATGTAACATTAAAAAAATAATAATAACAACAGTATATATAGTAGTATATTAGTGTCACAGTAATGAAAAGGAGAAAAGAAATAATGTAACAGAGGTTGCAAAACAAAAAAGAATTAATTAATTACACAAAATGCCAGCAATATCAGCCACTTAAGGAAAAGGCATAATGTCACTTTCTAGATTAATAAAAAAATAAATACTAATATTTTGGTGAGCATATTAACACTTAAAATAATAAAATAAAGTATTAATAATGTAGGGATATAGAATATCATATATAAAAAACTATGTAACTAAAATAGCAATACAAAAAGGAAAAATTAAGAAAAACATTTAGGTGGCATAATGGCACATAAAAAAATGTATATCGCGAATTAAACAAAAAAACACAATAGAAAGTAAAATAATATATTTCATTTGCTTACAGAAAAGGCACTTTCTACACAAACAAACAAACAAACAAAAAAGAATAATGACACTCAGAAAGAAAATCCTTGCACATAACTGCAGCTGTTATTGCTGTAAAGCGTACATATATCAAAAACTCTATATTAATAAAGAAAAAATAATACATAAATAATAATAATAATCATTATTAACTATACTAAATAGATTTATTTTACTTTAGGACTGATTGTTACAATATTGACAAATGCGTTTGGCATATGTTTAACGTGTTACCACATTTCAGTGTCTTGATCCGTAAACAATTGTCCCTCAATACTTTCCTTGCCAAGAATTTCTTCTGTTATTTATCTTGCACTTGCTCAGAGATAAATCAGACTGCAAAGAACATTTACAGAGCACATTTATCCAGTGACAATAAAAAGCTGTTCAGTATATCTGTTTTATGTGCACGTCACTGGCTGAAATCACAAACGATGTGACACAGAAAGGCCTATTTTCTCACATGGCATCTCATTGAGTTTGACTGTAATGACTTGAGGTGAGTCTAATGGAACCTAATAATAGGTTTAGGAGTCTTTCATTGGGATTTAATGCATTTTACATCTTGTGGCAGCAGAAGTGTGTGCGGTTGTGTTTGCTGCTTTAATCTGTATGTGTGTGACAGTAAAAGATCAAGAGCGAGGCCAGAGAGGCAGCTTTTTGCACAGCCATCAGACAGGTGGACATTAAACCATCCTGCACTGGCACCATCTGTGCTCAGAGTGAGTGCGGGGTAATGATACCTCCGGACTGTGAGCTAGCGTAATGCTGAGTTTCTTAGAGGACAAATGGCCATTCCAGTCCTGCTGCTGAGGCTAAACTCATTCACACCATGTTTCTATTAGCTGCAGGTAATCACTACTCCATTACCTGTGCGTGAGAGAGTATGGGCAGAAGTACATCTGTTTGCTTCATGACACAGTCTTTGAGGGACAGTTCACCTCAAAAAACTGCATAAACCAAGATAGAAATATGCTGGACAACTATTACTCATGATTATTGTACGTGTACTGTGTATATTTATTATGCATATGAAGAAAACATATGAGAAATTCTTTCTACATTTCGTTGTCAGTCAACAACATGCTGACAGAATTTTGAACTACTGCTTTAAAGGGGAAAAAAAATTAAAATGAAAAATGCTGAAAATCTACTCACTCTATGCAACAGGTCCTCTCGAATAATCAATTAATCTTATATAAACTGAAAAGCTGAAAAGTGGGTTTTCAGAAAAGAAATTAATTTTGAAGAGGTTTTTAACTTCAAATCGTTACTTCTGGCCAAAATGGCTACGCTTCCTCCAAAAAGTTCATCCCCTGTTGTCCTCTCACAATCAAAACATACTGATAAATTTGTTCAGAACTGTTTATTTTCACTAGAGCATGATTTGGCAGAACCTTATTTTGCTGAGTGTGACGCGTTCCTGGATCAACATCTTTGTTGACCCTGAAACAACACTGTGATTAGCCAATCAGATTTGAAGAACCAGTTTATAGTTTTTGTGAAGTTTAAGCTTACAATCAGTGTTCGGTGCTTGTACATCAGTGTCATTCATCTATCGTTTCCTCTGATTTTGGGCATAACCCGTGGCTAAGCTTAGATGTAGGTGTAGAGATGTGGTCAACCCTAAATGTTTGGACTAAAAGGTTTGTTCCAGGGTAAACAAAATCTAGGAACACATCTAACTCTGCAAAATCAGGACGTCGGACAAGATATCACGGATAAAGTACTTGGAAGCAATGTTTTGAAGTTAAATCGATGGGATGGAATGGAATTACTGTGATGTTTTTATCAGCTGCTTGAACTCTCAATATGACGGCACCCATTCACTGCAAAGGATCTAGGGGTGCCCAAGTGACATAATGCTTTATTTCTCCAAATCTGTTCTGATGAAAAACCAATTTCCACGTTGGATGTTGTAAGTGCGAATACATTTTAAGCCAAATTTAATTTCTGTTGACAAATTATTCCTTTAAGTTGCAAGTAAAGTTAAAAAAAGCTCGTTACTAGTAAAATTAACTTGTTTATTGTTTCTCTCTCTCTCTCTTGAGGTTATGTTAGAGGTGGGTCACATCAATCAGAGCAACTCTGGTCATTCTCCCATCAGGCCTTTCTAGACCTGAGGTCATTACAGTAGCGCACATAGAGATTACCTTTAAGAGAATCAATGCTTTAGTGTTTTTGGTGAGTCAAAGGCTAATTAAAAGTGCGGTAATGAAGGAGTGTGGAATGGAGGAGTGGGGCAAAGAGTTCAGAGTAATTAAAACAGCTCTGACACACTTTACTCCAAGCAACTTTGTTCCTCTTGCTGCCCACATGACATTTGTTGTGGATATAGACAGTAACAAATAAAAGAGAGTGTGAAACATTACGATCCATTATTAACCTCAAAAGAAAGACCGAGGCGCTCTTTATTCCATATTTCTTAAAGATAGTTTATTTTTAAAAAACAAATTTCTATATAAACACACCACAAAAAAAGCAGCAGCAGGGTGAGACTTATTTTGAAAATAGTGAAATTTTCATAATAAGTACATATTATACACAATGCATATTAAATACAAGCTGACATTCTTCACTAAAAAAAGAAAAGACAACAATATATAATATCCTTACAGTTATTAAAATCATTGTTCATTTGTAAGCTGGTGCGGTTCGGTGATAACAAGAAATTAATGACAAGCTCGATAACAGGAAGAGACGTGTGAATGTTCCTTTGACTCGTCTTCACCTTGTGACAGGAATACAGAGTGTCATACCTGTCAATCCGATGAACGCACACCTGTGATATTTAACAAGGACAATTACCTGAGTCTCATATCCACGACTGGATTAACACTCCGGTCATGATAGGGCTTCTAATGTTTAGAGTGCAAGAGAGAGGTGGGTAGTTAGAGGAATGTTTCGACAGAGAACTGGAGAGAAAATGCTCTGATTGGAAATTACTCTAGTGTGGAGAGGTACTCATTCTCAAATGGCACCCATTAAACTGTAATGTATAGCACAGGCAAAGCACACAACAGTGCAGCTAACCCAGACTAATTCACAGTTTCCATCAAACACGGCTTAATTACAGCGCAGCCTTGAGGAAAGTATTGCTATAAATGCTCATATTTTCAGAAGTTTGCAAACTATTTAATCTTCAGCAAATTCTCTCTATCTCTTCACCTTTCTCTCTTGCCAGTCAGAACCCGGGAGGGACCTAGGCTCAACCTGAACAAATCAACAAGAACAAGACAAATGGAAGTATTTCATGAGTCTGAATCCAAGAATGAAAAGTAATTACATACAATCTTTTATTTCCCTGTGAATCATCCAAAAGGTTGATAGTCAAACTAAAAATACATTAAAATGTTTATTAATTTCAGAAAAGCATGCACGCATATTACAGTAAATATAATATCATTAATGTGTGCATGTGTATATAATTTAGCATCACTTTCTTCTCTCTCTCTCTCTCTCTCTCTCTCTCTCTCTCTATATATATATATATATATATATATATATATATATATATAGATATTGATAATGTATAAGTATATAAATACTGTGTATGCACACAAGTAAAATCTATTTTTAGTATTACACACATATCAAAATAATTTTTAACATAATTTTAAATACAATATATATATATATATATATATATATATATATATATATATATATATATATATATTGATATTTAAAAATAAAATTATACATATAAATGTAATTTAAGTTAGACAAATATGGGATATAATTGTGTCTGAGATCATCTGTTCTTGGGTCAGATATTTCTAGGTCAGACATACCCGTTTCATATCAACACAAATCATACATAAGAAATATATATATTTTTTTCCCCTTTCAGTAAAACCAGCTCAGTCTGTTTCAATAATGCATTCAGAGGCTTCTCTTATTGATTAGCATCAGAAATTAAAATCAGCAACACATCTCCCTACAACATGCTTCATCAAAGGGAATATGAACCAGCTGTTATCATGCATTTATGTTTAATAGCTCCAGCTTTCAGGGCTGGCAGGAGAAATTTAACTTCTCATCTATAAACCACCAATCTGAATTCCAACTCTGCATTTAAAGGAAGTAAGCATACACTTCTCACAGCTTAATACGCAGCCAAAAGCTCTTTTCTGAGCTCGGTGGAATCATAAGATAACTCTCGACATGTTACTCCCTCTGGGCTGACATTAATTTTGCTCACATGACATATTTTTAAAAAATGTGCTGGGAAATGAAGCGTGAATGGTACAAAGACCAAATGCGGAGTTGTCTGGAGCAATCTTATAGCGCACATTGGCCGGGAAGATTATGCGTAAACACAAATCATTCAATCTGAGAGCTCTTGGAGGGATTTTTTTCAACACAGAACAATATGACGCAGTCTGCATATTATGAGCCTAACATTTATTACTGCACTGCAAGTTAAAGTGATACAAATTTATCATTGCATGTTGCAGATAAATGTGTTGTTGTGTCATCCTGCAGACAATGGCAAATAAAAATGCGCACACAAAACTGCACTGTAAATAAAGCGGTTTATGGGACTTTTCAGTCACAAATGCCAAAAAATAGGAATCACTTGAATCCTGACAATTAGAATTCCCTTAAAAGGTTGTCCCAGTTAGTCAAACAGAATTATCTGAATGAATCACTTTTAAATTGAACATTATTGCTAAAATATTAAGGGTTTCTGAGTTCCCAGCATGCAATGCAGCAAGAATAAATTATGCAGGATTAGTTTTGTTGTTGAACTTTTGTTCAAACTTTTGTTGTTGTTTTGTCATTGTTGCTTGTTTTTTTTTTGGTTTTTTTACCCTCAGTAATACCAACAATCAAAGTTGTACATTGTAAACCAAGATTATTAGATTACGGTTTTACAAGAAATTTTGGTAATATTTTTAACTAGTGATGCCAAACAATTAATGGTAATTAATTGTATCCAAAATAAAATGTTTGTTTACATATAATATGAGTGTGTGCATATTATTATTTATTATTATTACTATTATTATTTTGTTTGTTTTTTAATTGTGGATCAGTTTGTGTGTTACAAATTGAAAATGAGCTTAAGGAGACTAGTGACATTTAGTAAATGAATCAATTCATTTTGACAGTAGGCTAAAGGCTTTTAAAGCCAATACATAAAATAACTTTATTTTTAAAAATAGTATCCACATTAGATGACATAGTTTTCTCAACATTACTGTGCCGAGGTCATATGCCAAAGAAGAAGACACCACGCATGTCTGACCTGGTCTTTTCTGACGAAGCTGCGAAAATACATTTCCTAACCGAAATATAATGTGGCGTACTGTCCGCAAACTCATGCCAGTGTATCTCAAGTAGCTCCTCAGAACCTTGGGCCATAGGAGTGACTCAACAGAGGCTCTGAGTCAACATAACAAGCCTGAATAGCCAAAGGACCCATTGGTAAATGCGTTAGAAAAAGGCAGTTTGAAGCTAAACATGGTTCATGGTCCTGCTGCAAATTTATCGCCTGTCTCAGAGCATTTCCACAATGTCAGGATAGCTTGAAGGAACAAATGGTTCATGCAAACGAACACGACATGTAGCCGTTTCCCTGAATTTTCCAACAGCTGTAGAATATCTATGTGTTTTTAGTCTATACACCCACTCACAGACTCATGTGAACGTCTGTGACCTCCTTTTAGTATACATACCCAGAATCCCCTGCAGCTGAGGTCTGCCTCCCCTGAGAGGCGAAACAAGCAAACACATACAAGTAAATACACACCAGCCAGTGGACACATGCGCCAGTGGGTGCTTGGATCAGAGAAACGCGCACACACATCCAAACATAGCCCGAAGCAAACAGAATAAGAGAGTGCAGAGAACCTGGGTATATTTCAGACGGAGTCAATGACCTCGACGCAGCTGAGCAACACAAGTCTGGCCTGTTTATTTACGTGCACACACATCGTTTTATCTCTCACTTTCCCTACTTGTAAAGCGGACAACTTTACCAACCCGATCTCACAGCAATTCGTATAAATGTTCTGTGGTGGCTAATTTGTGCAAATCCATACAACTTGTACGAATTTTTGCAAAATCGAACATATTTCTCGAGTTTGTATGAAATTGCATGAATGGCCTACCCTTGGCCTCCCAACTGGGGTCTAGACAAATTAGCCACCACGTAAAGCACGTACGAATTTTACACGTAATTTTACACAGCTTTTTTGCGTTACGCCTTTTTATCTTGCATGTTCATAAATACTACTTCCTTGTACGTTTTCCCACCAATAGGCTGGTTCTGCCAGCTTATTGAGCTTTCAAAAAATGCCTTGTGTGCACACGCAGTCCCTGCTGCATCCAGACTAGTCGTAAAAAGTAATGGAACTGGTAATTACACCAAAATAAATGGGCTCTATCAATCCTTAATGAGTGTCACAAAATAGCTGTACATGACCCACGCTGTCTTACGGAGCCCCCAGCACCAGAAGTTACTATCAATACTAACGCTAGCATGAAATAACCACAGCCTGATGGGACTTCTGCAACAGGCCTTATTAAAGAAAACTGCAGAAACCGAGAAAAAAATGATGCCTCGCTCAACTAAAGAGAGAGGTGCCCGGCAAAGCTCGTATTTACATTGGTGAGGTTACACTGAGGTCAAGAGCTGACGGTGCATTATGGGATGCCTGTTACTCTGAATGGAACTGCAACATTCACAGATCTTTTTTAGACATTTAGGAAATTGAATTTGGGCTGGGATACTGCTGTTAAGAACTGCCGAGAACTCAAAACTGACCCGCAAGATGAGGAATGGCGCTGTGGAAATGGTGTTCAGCACTAAACGAAGAGCATGCTTATAACGCCCATACATATTTTGCATAATTTCTTCAGGCGCTAAAACAATGCAGACAGTGCTTGCACATAAACAACGTTACCAATGATTGCCAATTCCCCAGTTTGACCAAATTATGAGAACTGCTCAGTGTAACAGCCACGGCAGAATGAATACATTTTATCCATAGCTCTAGTAACTCATCATTGGTTCAGCGAGAGACATGCTTGTAAAGGCATGAACACTGACTGCCCTGAATAAGTGGGAAAATCAGAAAAGTGGTACAGAAACTTCCTGCATTGAACTTACGAAAACAAGCTTGCAACTAAGTTATATATGCAAGCCTTGAAAACGCGAAAAGCGTGAAGTTATAACAATTAATATCAGACATCTGTGCAATCAACGTGCTAGAATTTGTAACTGTTTGTATAATATTATACGCATTATTTCAAATCATATCATGGCATGAAATTGTTGACATTTGAGTTTTGACAACCACTGCAAGCTTAATATCCAGATCAATTTATGGTTTACTCATAGTTGTCTAAGTTGGGATATGAAAAGTAATGTAACATCGAACAAAATTATAGCAACACATTAATTTTAAATGTCAAACAAAAAGAGTGAAAACTTACAAAACCCATTAAATAATGGATCAACTGTCTTAAAAAGAAAATAAATATATTGGCATTTATGGTTACAAAAAGAACCTTTAACATCCGCAAAATATTCTTTATAGTGGAAAAAGGTATTTTGGATGTTTGAATGTTTTTCAAAAATATATTTTTAAGAATTGTTTATTAAGGGGTTTTTTGAAGGGAAACAAAAAATGGTTCTTTTATGGTGTTGTTGCAACCTCTTTTTCTTTATTTATGAGTGGTATTACTAGCATATTAGCCATTTATTAGTGCTTATTCTACATGACCTCATTCTACATCCCTAATCCTACCCAATACCTAGATTTAACAACTACCTTACTGACTGTCACCAAGCCAGCAGAGGAGTTTCACCTCTGGGTGATCTACATCACTCCTCTGCTGCTACTTCCTGTCAGAGGACTATAAATACTGCAGCAAGCCACTCAACTGCAGGTTGCATTGTTTCACCTGTTTCGTTGTTAGATCGCCCGTGGATTATTGTCTCTGGTTTATCTGGTTTTGACCCTGCCTGTCTTCTGATTCCGTGATTGTTTGCTGCGTGACCTGACCACCGCCTGTCTCTGGATTTTGCTATTGTCTTGCCTCTGATATTCCTGTTCGCCCTGTTTGACGCCTGCCTGTTTTGACCATGCCTTCATTTAATAAAAGCCTGCACATGGATCCGCACGCCTCAGACCCTTCATACGTGACAGAATGCAACCTCACACCAGGATCCAGCGGCTTTTCACCCGAACCATGGCCAGGTATGCACCTTGCAATGTCTTTGCTAACCCTCAAGCAGGGCACCCGATCACTTGAGGATTATACTCAGGAATTTCTGGACCTGGCTTACTTCTCTGATTTACCGGACTGTTTGCTAATTGAATTTTTCACGAGGAATAAATCAGCCACTCAAAACACAACTTGTTCGAGAGGGTCCACGTGAATCACTGGCACACTTTATTGAGTTTGGTTTAGTGACTGTGGGGTCAGCTCACGTTGGGTATTATGGAGGAAGAAGACACTGCATTTATTCCCAAGATGGCCGCCTTCCCCGAGCCGCTGCCCAAGATGGCCGCCTTCCCCAAGCCGCTGCCCAAGATGGCCGCCTTCCCCGAGCCGCTGCCCAAGATGGCCGCCTTCCCAGAGCCGCTTCCCAAGATGGATGCCACCTGCCCAGAGCCGCTTCCCAAGATGGCTGCCGCCTGCCCAGAGCCGCTTCCCAAGATGGCTGCCGCCTGCCCAGAGCCGCTTCCCAAGATGGCTGCCGCCTGCCCAGAGCCGCTTCCCAAGATGGCTGCCGCCTGCCCAGAGCCGCTTCCCAAGATGGCTGCCGCCTGCCCAGAGCCGCTTCCCAAGATGGCTGCCGCCTGCCCAGAGCCGCTTCCCAAGATGGTTGCCGCCTGCCCAGAGCCGCTTCCCAAGATGGCTGCCGCCTGCCCAGAGCCGCTTCCCAAGATGGCTGCCGCCTGCCCAGAGCCGCTTCCCAAGATGGCTGCCGCCTGCCCAGAGCCGCTTCCCAAGATGGCTTGCCCAGAGCCGCTTCCCAAGATGGCTGCCGCCTGCCCAGAGCCGCTTCCCAAGATGGCTGCCGCCTGCCCAGAGCCGCTTCCCAAGATGGCTGCCGCCTGCCCAGAGCCGCTTCCCAAGATGGTCGCCGCCGCCTGCCCAGAGCCGCTTCCCAAGATGGTCGCCGCCTGCCCAGAGCCGCTTCCCAAGATGGTCGCCGCCTGCCCAGAGCCGCTTCCCAAGATGGTCGCCGCCTGCCCAGAGCCGCTTCCCAAGATGGTCGCCGCCTGCCCAGAGCCGCTTCCCAAGATGGTCGCCGCCTGCCCAGAGCCGCTTCCCAAGATGGTCGCCGCCTGCCCAGAGCCGCTTCCAAGATGGTCGCCGCCTGCCCAGAGCCGCTTCCCAAGATGGTCGCCGCCTGCCCAGAGCCGCTTCCCAAGATGGTCGCCGCCTGCCCAGAGCCGCTTCCCAAGATGGTCGCCGCCTGCCCAGAGCCGCTTCCCAAGATGGTCGCCGCTCGCCCAGAGCCGCTTCCCAAGATGGTCGCCGCCTGCCCAGAGCCGCTTCCCAAGATGGTCGCCGCCTGCCCAGAGCCGCTTCCCAAGATGGTCGCCGCCTGCCCAGAGCCGCTTCCCAAGATGGTCGCCATGAGCCTTTCCAACATGGCCGCCTGCCCTGCGCCGCTTCCAACATGGCCGCCTGTCGTGCAAAGCCTCCAGTGCCCGTGCCTCGTTAAGCCTCCAGTGCCCGCGCCCGTGCCAAGCCTCCAGTGCCCGCGCCTGCGTGCCAAGCCTCCAGTGCCCGCGCCGTGCCAAGCCTCCAGTGCCCGCGCCTCGCGTGCAAGCCTCCAGTGCCCGCGCGCCTCGTGCCAAGCCTCCAGTGCCCGTGCGTGCCAAGCCTCCAGTGCCCGCGCCTGCGTGCCAAGCCTCCAGTGCCCGCGTCGTGCCAAGCCTCCAGTGCCCGCGTCTCGTAAAGCCTCCAGTGCCCCGGCCTCGTGCCAAGCCTAAAAGCCTCCAGTTCTCGTGCCAAGCCTCCAGTGCCCGCGTCTCGTGCCAATCCAGTGCCCGCGCCTGCGTGCAAGCCTCCAATCAGTGCCGCGCCTGCGTGGCGCCCGCCCAGCATCGCCCAGTGCCCGCGCCTTGCGCTCGTCCAGTGCCCGGCGCCTGGCGCCCGCCCAGTGCCCGCGCCGGCGTGCGCGCCCGTCCAGTGCCCGCGCCTCGTGCGCCCGTCCAGTGCCGGCGCAAAAATAACCCACCTCCCACCCTTACCACACGTCGACGATGGATCCCAGCAGCCCCTGCACTCATCCTCTGCCCTCCACCTGGAGCTCGCCCGGGTCTGCCAGTCTCCATTGCCGCCGTGGGTGAAGGATCCTCGCTTCATCGTCCCCGCCTCCGAGCCCCGGACTCCAGCTCGGCTTGTAGACCCGTCGGCTTCCCTTAGGCTCCTAGCTCCCTCCTCTCCACCGTGCTCCGTTCAATCCACCAGCTTCACCAGGCTCCATCGTCTCTCCGGCTACGCCTGGTCGGTCGTCGACCATCCGCCGCCTCAGGATTCCTCTCCTCCAGCTTCGCCTCGTCCCTCCGTCCCTCCGGCTCTGTCAGGCTCCTCCCTTCCCCGGCTCTACCTCAGTCCTCTGTCGCTCTTTCTGCATCAGTCGCCAAAGCCTGCGGTGTCGCCTGGGACCTCCAGCGCCTCTGCATCACCCCTGGCTCTTCTGCTCCGCCTTCGCCTCAGTCTCCTCGACCACCTGCTGCCACCGCCGCCGGTCGGCTCCATGGGGTTGATGACCGCCTCTCTATGGCTCTCTCCTCCGGCTCCACCACTGACCATCATGGCTGGGCTCGGCACGCCTCCCGCTCCTTACTCCTCCCGTCTTCTCCCTGGCTCCTCCCACCGTCTCTTCCTCCTGGTCTCAGCTTGCTGACTCTCTCCGAACCCCCTCCCAAGCTCCCAGTTATGTTTTGTTTTGTTTGTTTTGTGGAGCGCCAGGAGTCGCTCCTAGGAGGGGGCTATGTCACCAAGCCAGCAGAGGGAGCTTTACCTCTGGGTGATCTGCGATCACTCCCTCTGCTGCTACTTCCTGTCATTTACTGCAGCAAGCCACTCAACTGCAGGTTGCATTGTTTCGCCTGTTTGTTGTTAGATCGCCCGTGGATTATTGTCTCTGGTTTATCTGGTTTTGACCCTGCCTGTCTTCTGATTCCGTGATTGTTTGCTGCGTGACCTGACCACCGCCTGTCTCTGGATTTTGCTATTGTCTTGCCTCTGATATTCCTGTTCGCCCTGTTTGCGCCTGCCTGTTTTGACCATGCCTTCATTTAATAAAAGCCTGCACATGGATCCGCACGCCTCAGACCCTTCATACGTGACACTGACTATTAATAAAAATCAAATTAATTAAAAACGTATTGAGCGAAAAGCCGCAGTTAATAGTTAACATGTGTTACCTACTCTAAAGTGCTACCGCAGTTTCAATCTGCTATGCAGTTTTTCACGGTCTTCTGCCGCTTTAGCCTTGTGCTGTTCATGTTCCCGTCACTGAGCTTCTGGCATCTCACACACTGTTCATTTATTAATAGGCATAATGCTTCAGTTGCCACTTATCTGCTCCGAATTATGCATGCATGCTAAAATCATTGTATGTGTCTAGAGAGAGAAATAGATAGACAGATACAAACAGCGAGTAGGAGAGAGAGAGAAGCAGTGCTGTGTAAAAAATCCTTTTCTCCATTACAATGGCACATTGGGGTCATGCATGAGTTTGCATAACAGGCCTCCATTTTCCAGCAAAGTCCGTAAGCTCCAATTTATTCTGCCAGTTGTTTAGCATGTTGCTTGTTTTTGAAGCCTTTTTGGGAGCATTTTTAACAGGACTGGCTTCACTCCAGAGGCGACATGTTGTTGAGTCTTTCCAGTCGTCTTCTGAGAGCCCGCCAGGCATCAATGCTGGTGTCATTACACAGCTATGCATGATAGCACTCTTTTGTCATGCTTTGTGTGTAATTGCTTGTGACATTCGTACTTGTGTTTCATGGTGGGGGAGTGGGGGGGACGTTGCCAAGCATAGGTTTATCATATTACTAAAACCATCCTCACACGGCTCTCTTAAGCTTTTCCTTATTTGCCATGAAATCTTCCATCCATCACTTCGGATCAATCAACCACTGCAGTATGAAAATATGCAATTTGACTGATATCTGTTTGTGAAGACTTTTGAAGCTTGTTTTTTCTGTACAGCCTTTTCAACAAAGGGATAATTCATCCACAAATCAAAATGCTTTCATTATTTATGTTCTTTTGTGTTTAAAAATACAAGATGAAGGATAGTGAAAAGGGGAATAAACAGGGTTTAGAGATACATTTTTAAAAGTTGAATATCTGTAGCTTGACTTTAGTGCTTTTTTTTTATATTTGTGAGGTGTTAAAGATGTGAGACGTGAACACAATGCAAACATATTCGTCGCCACGATTTTTTTGCTCAGTGCAAAAGATACTTGCTTAAAAATTGTAGCTGTTTTTTGTCCATAGAGTGCAAGTAAATGAGGTCCAAACTTTTAATTTAATAATATTAATTATGGGTTCTGAAAAGTTCATATTTTAGTTTTTGGAGTTGCAACATACATGCAAAGTCAAAAACACTTCTTATAATATGCATTTAGTGTTGTTGTCTTGTTCAACATCTCACAAACGAACAGTTCAACGATTCATTTTTGCACCCCTCTGGTGATTGGTCAATTTAATTTAAAGCATTGTTTGTGAACGGCACCTAGTCGACTCTTTCTTTTGAGAGAAATAACTTCAGGATGTTTTCATTCACTTAGAGCTGTGTTACACGCTTCAAGAAAGGTAATTAAAAAAAATCATAATAGGGGCACTTTAAATTTTTAGTGTATGGACCGACTGACTGAAAATATAAAGAAAAAATTATTCTATTTATATATATATATGTTTCCTGCATCGTCTAAAGTGAACAGAACATAAACAGTCAGCAACAGGAGCTCTATATTTGTGATCATGTGGGTGGAAGAAAACCTGAAATACAGAATCTCTCTGACTGTAATTTAGTTTACAACATAGAAATAAATGAAACCCAACAAAAAGACAGGAAGAAAACACGGTATACAATAAATTAACCGAGGGGCAAAAGGCACAGTGGCCAAAAGCAATCTATTCTATGTCAGTGAGCTCAGAAATTACATTTTTTGAAAGTGTAATAGTCATGACCCAAAAAAGAAAAAGAAACAGTGAAGCGAGACAGATTTATCCACAGATGAGCTTCCCCATCAAGCAAAAAAAGATCCCAATTCACTCACAGCTCCGCTACATAAACCTGACTCAGTAAACAATGATTTATCAGTCACTGACTTTGCTGTTAAAAAAAATCAATTGCTGAGCTTTAAAAGGAAATGGGAGGATTTAGCGGGGTTAACAGCTGCAGACGAATGTAAAGAAAACTTTGACAAGTTCTTGCTATAAACAACAACAATGAACACTCAACTGACTACAAGAAATGTTTTATGTGCTACTAATCGAACCATGCATCATCATCTGACGATGAATGATTAGAGATTCACAAAAAGACGTAAAGGTCAGAGCCTATTAATACATTTCAATTATTCCTTACATAATCTTAGACCTCGGAGGTCGGTTTGATTCCAAAAACATGGAGACGGGAAGAAAGGAAATTAATTAGTTAATGTAGATGTTCCATCAATGAAGCAGAATGAAACCATGTAAATGTCCATTTTTTACAATGCCTCTGTTGATTAGATTTAATTATCAGCCAAATATCAAATAATAATGGCTATGTAAATACAGCGTGTATCAACTAAACCTTTTTTTGGCGTAATTACAGGCAAGTATAAAAAGAATTTTCTGTAACCAGATTTGCCTATTCGTTTAAGCATGTTGTCTCTACAGAGAGACATAACAGAGGGGGAAAAAATTGACAGAGAAAGTTTGTTTACCACTCACTGCTGACAACCGCGCCGACAAATAACCGATTCTCACAGTCAACCTGAGGCGTTTCATTTTCGGCCATTTTAATAGCAACACAGTCGCCTCTGCAAAGATTAAATGTGGACGCTGCTTTTCTAATCTGCCTGGGCAACACGCCTTTAAATTTGATTTGTGCTATCAATGCGGACTGTGAAATCATGCGGCTACACATCAAAGTGTGACTGGATTTGGCCAGCATGTTAATGTTAAGTAGGTGTATGTCCTTTGTCTTGAAAAGGTGACTGCCTAAAGTTGCCTCTCTGTGAGATTACTACAAATAAAAAGTCATAGTCCATATTAGATTTAGTCTGCGATGGTTGTTTACAAGCTGAATCTACAATCACTTCATTAAAACAGAAATGGTTAGATATTGCTATATTTATTTCAAATCCATGCTGAGTAAAAATATTCATTTTAACCATGTGATATCTTATGTAGCATCTTCAGTAAAATACACTGTTCTGTTCTGATGTTATTGATGTTCCAGGTCTCTTTGCCTTTTCTCTAAACTTCTTATTAACAATATAACAATATTTATGTTTTTAGCTAATACACATTTATAAAATATATATATATATATATATATATATATATATATATATATATATATATATATATATATATAAATAATAATTCTAAATAATAAAATTTAATACATTATTAATTATCATAACTATATTATAACTACATTGATGCTTAAATGCTTAAATATAATTTGTGCCTGTATAA
Organism: Puntigrus tetrazona; assembly: GCF_018831695.1. Lineage (NCBI taxonomy): Eukaryota > Metazoa > Chordata > Actinopteri > Cypriniformes > Cyprinidae > Puntigrus > Puntigrus tetrazona. Next base: position 17,946,488 of record NC_056709.1, on the reverse strand, counting down.
CATAAATGTCTCTACAAATTACACTTGGATGTATTGAGTTTCCATGTTTTATGGGGACTTTCCACTGACATAATGATTTTTAATATGTACAAATTGTATATTCTATCCCATAGACGTAAGCCTTAGCGAAACAGCACTTTTACATTTTTCAAATCAATAAATGAACTAAAACAAACAATTTGACTGGCTGCGCATATGCATTTGTGTTTGGTTTTAGTGCTGTGTCTAATAGTATAATAGGGTCTACGACAAAAACAACAAAAAAAAAACCCTGAAAATGTTTTTGTCATTTGGTTCCTCTGTGTAAAATGATAATGGCTTTATTCTGTTAAGAGCAGAAGCATATTGTTACTTTGTGTCGGCACAAAGAGCGCAGCTCGCTTCTGGCAGGTTTGGGATGGTCTCTTTCTCAGCGGGTCCTCATTTGGCTGTTCTCTATTTGGTCGCTCTTTTTTTCTCTCTTTTTGTAGGTAGGTCAAAAGAGAGATCCTTTCTGTCAGCTCATTGCTCACGTTGATGAAGTCGCTTGTTAGTAGGACTCTCTTCTCTCTCTCATTAGAGTGAGCAGAGCTGGAGAGAGCGGGGCAGGGGATGAGTGACCGGCCTGAACCCTGTCATGTCAAAGCGGGCCGGATCATTCTAGAGAAGGGCTCTCATTACTCAAGGTCAGGGTCCACAGAAACCCTTAGCACTGGTCTGAGGACAGAAGCAAAGTGCCTACCAACGCTGCCTCTGAGCGCCAAACATCTAAGGCCATGAGCACTTGGCATATTGGGTAAAAACACGTAATATAAAACGTAGTGGGGAATTTAAGTGTTCTAAAAACTAAAGTTACCAGTTAAGGCTGACCAAAAGCTGATCGACACAGCAACAATGGCGTAACCAATATTGTGAGTTTGGGGCGGGGCTATCTGTTTGATTGACCAATGGTATATGGAGGGTATGTTAAGTTTGAGAAACCTGTCAGAGAAAAGTAATTTTTAAATTCTGTTTGTAGGAAGAAAAATGGTGTGCAACTGAAGCATTAATTTATGCATTATATATATATATATATATATATATATATATATATATATATATATATATAGAGAGAGAGAGAGAGAGAGAGAGAGAGAGAGAGAAGAGAGAGACTAGAAAATATATAATAGAATTATCATTATACATTTTATAAACCTGTCAAAAAAACTAATGCATCAAGGCTATATAATATTAGTGAATTTTCTTGCTTCACAAATGCATAATAAAAGCACATCACCAATGCATATCCCTTCATATTAAACCAAATGAAAATATAGGCTAATTGTCTTATCTCCAGCATCACCAGAGATGTTCGAAATCACATGATTTATCTCATTATGGAGTAATTTGGGCATTAATATTTTCATCATTACATTGATTTGTCAACATCTATACAAACTAATTAGCAGAAAATATAATAACGTTATTAACTTGCCAGCTGCTAGGGACATGTAATTTCATTTAGACTTGCACTCTCAAAACGGCGGATACGGGACAGATGGCATTGTGGGTAGCTTAAATGCTTGACGCTCAATGTGCAATTTTTCCTGCGTGCGTTCAGCATAGTTCTTTCATTTGCTGAAAGCATCAGAGGTAGAGTCAAAAAAAAAAGAGAGAAAAAAAATAAGAGTAATGCGTCTGGAGACAAGTCAATTTCAACTGTTTTTAAATGTCACTAATCGATCTAGCGAACGACCTCAATATCGCTCACTTTCACACTGCTGTTGTTGTCATTGTTGTCCTTGCTCGTGTGACAACAGGCGCCTCAGTCTTTTTCAGCCCAAATGTCGGGCCTTTCAGAAATTTAATTAATCAGCCTCCTGTCCTTTCTCTCAAAACGCAGCACGTTCTCGCTGGGTGTCCCAGCCTTTGCTTTTTTTCCCCAACATCTTTTGTTGCACACGTTTCAGCGTCTCTCCATCCACAGCTCTTGATGCTCTGGGGGAGGCTGTCATATGGGAAATAATGTTTAGCGAACTGAGTGTAGGGATATCATCCCGTAAGGGCCCCATTCAACACAAACCACCATCACTGGCTTAGTCAGTACTTGCTCTTGTTTACCATGAGAATGTGCAACGCACGACTCCCACAATACCAATGCCACGGGGACTATAAAAAACAAATTTAGGGATCTGACAGAGTCCTGAACAGGTTGACAGTGCAGTGATTCTGTCAACAGCAACTTAGGAACATTCAAGTTGAAATTATACTATACTGAAGCAGCAGGATCTCTGAAACTATTGTAAAGTGAACCAGCAGGGTATCTGACACTACACTACACTGATGCCGCAGGGTGCCTGAAACTATACTATATTGAACAGCAGTGTCTTAAGAGAATCAAATATATATAGGAACAGCACAGACAGATAGATATACAGAAAAACAGTCTCGATTCATTTCTCAGTTTCTCAAAGCCAAAGCGATCTCTGACAAATATCACTGTAGTTTATATTGATTTACAGTATATTTAGACAGATGCAGAGATTGACAGATCTATAGACAGACAATAATGAGGACGCAGGCAGTGTTTGAATTGAGTCAAAGCTCTTAGGGGGTCTCCCTAACCTGACCCCACCTGGACTCCTAAAGTTTTCTGCTTAGTCAGTTCACAGCAGTGATAGAAAGCAACTTTTTTCAATACGTTTGAAGTGATTCATACCCTTCATGGGCCTTTTTATTTTTAAATCTGAAGTGGTATTCAGATTTATTTCCATGCAACTTGCAAGACATGGATGCAGTTACAAATGCACAAATGTTTTGATATTTGAATCTTAAAACTTTTAATACTTTGAATATTTGAAATTATTTAAAATATATATATACTGTTGTATATAAATAAAATATATTAACTGTTGTATAACATCAATGTCACACTTGTGATTTTTGCAGGAAAAACAACATTCTTCATGTGATATTGATATATGCAATTATAAATATATACATATTTTCTGCCCCTTGTATTTTGAATATTATTTCCTGAATCATGCAGTGAAAGAACACACTCTAAATAAGCACGGCTAGTGTTTGAGCACTCCTCTTGTAGTTTGTATGATAAACAAATCTTTTATGTACGTCTGCACTTGTTGATTATGATTATGGGAATTTACGAGTTTTAGTCTGAACAAAATTCAGCGATTACTAATATGATCGCCTCTGATTGGCCACTGCATTCCTAAACTCAATAGAATTTTGAGTGATTAGCAACCCTGAACAAACGCGTAAAAACACATACAATACAAATACGATATGAATACAACATGGCCAGGTCGAAATTTAATACAGCCATCCAACATTTTCATTTAATTTTCTTTAGTGTCATGTTTCAAGTATTATAGTTTTAATGAAAAACCAGGGGACCGCCCCCAATTTATTTTTTGGGTGTTATGGGGGTCCCTTAATGCTTATAGGGGGTCAGGGACCTACCCACCTACCCTCAATTTGAACACTGGACGCAGGTAACGGATAACTTTATTTAAACTGGAGATGCAAGTTATGAAAAAATAGATGGATGGACAGAGACAGAGAGACAGACAGACAAACAGTACTGGCCATGTAGATATTGGTAAGCTTTAAACTGCAGCTGCAAGTCATGAAGAGACCATTAGAGATTTTCTTAATTAAGTTACATTAAAGAGTATCATTCTTCTTTTCACTATCCATACAGCTATTGAATACGTACTACTTTGATGTCATGCCTTAATCACTGCTAATAATGTAGACAACACCGTTCCTGTTTTCATAGAGTTGGTGACACCTTATGAAATCACACAAGCATGATTTTAAACCTAATCATGATTGTAATAGAAACATTACATACATACTGACCATTTGCTTCAGAAAACCAAAAAAATTAAGTTTCACTAAAAAAACACAAAAAAAATAATAATTCATACTGAAATGGCAACACCTTATGAAATCATCCCAGTTTTAAACCCAGTCATTATTTAAATAGAGAGAAAAAATGAGCCAAGTTACTATTAGTATTTTCTTAGCGATATATGCTATTTACACTTTTTTTATTAAAATTAATAAATGGCTGTTGCTATGGGACAATAAAGTCATCCTTACACCCTACCCAACTCTTATCACCCGTAAGGCATGTCATTTCCTAATTTTCAAATATTTTCTTCATTTGTTGAAAATAAACGCCATTCTAATGTGATAAGGAGGAAGAATGAGTTTAGCAAAAGACGGATTCTAACTCTAACAAAAAAATAAATGTCCATCCTTTGAAATGTTGTCTAACTCTTACCACACAGAGTTAGTGTGGATAGCCTCGGCCAACAAGGCAGACTTCGTATAAATAAACACTTTTTAAGTACTTTAACTACCATAAGAGCCTAGCAACCAACTAATGAGCAACCTTCCAACAAGCCAGCATCCCAGAACACCCTAGCAACCACCTAGAATACCTAGCAACGCCAACACCTCACCACCTGAACGTTTTAGCAACTGCTCTGCGACATGCTAAATACCAGAGCTCCTTATCATCGTGGCATCACGTTTTGCAAAAACACTGAACATTTTTTTATTTGCTCTGAAAAAAAATGATCTAGTTTAAATGACTGGTTTCGACTCCTGCAGTCAGTGATTCTGCAGTAAGTGCTATTGATTGGTTAAAACAGTCGAACTGAAATGACGTCTGCCGGTTTTGGAGCGGTGCATTTTTAATACGCATCTGCTGACGGACACAGGAATAAATCAAAGCTTGCAAGAATTCTGTGTATCTAGTGAGAGGTTTCAGGCACACTGTGGCCCGTGCGAGCTGCCATAATTCATTTGGGTTGTACAGGATACAGGCATATGTATGTTCTCATTAAGATCTCTGTGTTCTCAGCCACAGGGCATTAGCTCCAAGCTAATACATTTGGCAGCTAATGAGCTGCAACGAGTTTTAGGCTAGAGCGAAACGAGGGACTGGGCCAAGCGTTGCCTCTCTCCTACACTCTGCTCTTTACTGAGACTAAAGTAAAGCAGCATAATGTCCATGCTAATGAATCAATCATGGCTCGCAAATAAATCACAACTAACATAACGTTCCGGCTTACTGTCATTATGATGAATCCTTTTATTTGGAGGTATAGGCTCAGACCATGATCAGCCTGTCTCCTGCACATGCAAAAAGTAATGATCATGGACAGAATGTGATACGGTGTGCTGAAACAGAAGTGTAATACACTCCACGCTCCACTGACTCATTTTTAAATTGCTGTGGCGTGGCAGAACGAATGCATTTCGGAGGGGCTTGAAGATATCGAGGCTTGGAATGCAAGGATGAAGTTGTGCAATACATTCGCCCCGAGACCACGCGGAGTATTAGACAGAATAGAGAATGCTTTAAGGGTCATCACTGCTTCTTTATTATTTCGCATCTCGCTGAATTTTACTGTGCATTGCTCATCTGGATTATAATTTGGCCAAAAAAAAAAAAGTTAGATGCTGGTGGGTATCTTAACTTAAATTTAGTTTGATGAAAGGGAGAAGCAATGAAATAATACGCAAGTAATCATATAGTCAGTTACAGGAGAAAAACACATGTTTTGTTGATTTCAGTTTTGCCACAGGTTGTGTGACATGCTGTCATCCTCTAAAACTATGAACAAAAGTAAAATGCAGATACATACAGAAAATATTGTATGTTAATATGAAATCAACATTATTCAATTGATATTAATAAATATTAAAGTTCATTTTTGGCTCATATATAATTTCATTTGAGTATTTTATTTAATTTTAATATTAAGAATTTCATTTCATTGATCGAGGTTCAATTTGTGAATATTAGTCAATGCTTTCAAGTCATTGAACTAGTCATGTGTACAGCATTTATTAAACTTGGCTATATATTTTTTATTTTTATTTTCCATTTTTGATAGTTTCAAAATTCGACAGAATTTCAGAAAAATGTTCATTTTATTGAGCGAATGAATGTTTTTTTTTTTCATTTTGTACAGTAAATAATTCTATACTGTTCTTTTGCCGATTAATGTCAAATCAGGAGTTAAACCCCAGCTTTTTTTTCTTTGTTTAATTTGTTAATATGCCGTTTCTTATTTTCCATCAAGAAGTTGTGTAAGAATGTGAACCGACTCCAAGTTTAGCCTTGCTGAAGGGCTATTAATCCAAAATGTTTTACTAAATTAATTAGCACACGAGAGCAGAGACTGATCATAAGAGAGGCTCAACTGCCCGCCTGCAGCCGGATTGGCATGCTCGTGTTCAAAACTGCAAGTTGCTTACACAAAGATGAAAAAACTGAATCACTGAATACACAAACAGCTTCGCCACTGCTCTTACAATAAAGAAACTTTCAATCACTTGACTGTTACCGGAGCGAGTTAGTTTCCAACATTAGAAAATGCTATTATTTTAACAATAAGTCTCTGCATTTTACTGCTTTAAAGTACCCGTCTTTATGAGATGTTGATTATTCAATTTAAATGGTCATAAAAATAAATTCACAATTTAATTTCACCCGCAAAATACATGCTAGTTGCTTTGCCTATGATGTTTTAATGAACAACATATTCGTTGCGGCTTCCTGTGGAAGAATTCCAATAAATTACTACGACTCATTGGGCATAAACGGTTTAGCATCTGAATCAAATCCAATCTCTGTAATCTATTGATTTGTTTCCGTAAATGCCAGTTCGACCCTAAAGAAACTAGCATCAAGTGCGTTAAACTGTCTCTCGCTCTCCTCCCCGCTTCCTCCAGCATGCACTCCCATTAAAACAAGAGCAATAACTCACATAATTATTTTTTGCATGAAGAACAAAGTTCATAAATGAGCGTTTAAACGAGTCATGGTGGAGCCTGCCACCCTCTCCTTATGACTTTATCTGATAATTAATTAAAAACAAATGAGATACTCCTTTGACTTAACTGCTGCTGAAACATGACCAGGATATTGGAGGCATCCTTTAATGACCTGGGATAGGGTGATAATTAAAAAGCTGTCAGGGTGCATTACATTATCAGTTCTGCTTGCGAATGGATGTGTGTGTTTGCGTGCGTCTTCCCACAGATGTATCTCTTGACCCCAGCCTAAGTTGATATGCAGGGTTGGCTTCCACGGGGGTCAAAGGTCACAGATTAATCACGGCCCCGAACATTCGTAATTTTCAATTATGATGCCGCGGGGGAGCCCATCTCGAGGAAGGACACGTGGAGGACGGCTTTGCTGAGAGGCTCCTACCGCTCCTCGCTCTCATATTTCAAACACGTTGTCACCTGCTTCACAGGCAGAGTGATAATTAAAGCTGTGCTAAACAGGCCATCTTTTTAAGCGCAGACTGCTCGGAAAGGTCACGACCTGTGTACAGTCCAAGAAGAAAAGGCGTGATAAATGGGACAAAAAAAAAGAAGTAATATTCAATTATTTTGAGTAGGCCCATAATGGTCCATAAAGAAGGTCCGCAACTAATAGCCATCATGGCCACCCACTGATGTCCACTACTGACTGACTGGTTAATGATGGGCTTAGAGAGAAATGACAACCATTAACCTGCAGTGCTTTAATGGCTAACTTGATAGGAAACAAAAACATTTCTTTCATCATTCTAGAAACTATATTTTGATTATTATCTATTATTTGAACAATTAATTTAAATATTCTATCAACATTCAGATGTTAATCAAGAGACAAATTCCGAGAATGCTTCAAAAATGTAGTTTAGTTTAGTTTAAAATGATTTTTATTAATTAATCATTTATATATATATATATATATATATATATATATATATATATATATATATATATATATATATATATATATATAATTAGCACATCATTATTAAACACTACTTTATAAATGTTTTGTGTTACCATTTTTAAAAAAATGTTAGAAGATTCTGTGTTATGTTAGCTGGGTTCCACAACAATTAGCAATGCTAACAGTAGCACCGGTGGTAAAATATTACAATAACTCTTTACACTTCATTATACCGCACATATTTGTGCTTCGAAGCTGCTTTAGAACAAAAGTTCAGAGCATTTCATTAGAGCCAAACCAGAAATATCTTGGTTGTGACATGCTAATCATATCGAGACTTAGCACACCGGGAAGCAGCGCTGCTGACCTTCATCGAAACAACGAGTGATGAGTTCACCTTGTGCATATGTAAAGAAATTATGTAAATAGTGCGTTCCTGTCCACATAAATCTTCACAGTGGGAAGCTGAGGGCCTGTTGGGCAGTTTTCCATCAGACAGTTTGGAGCTGCTAAGTCCCAGCAGCAGGACAGTCTTTCCCTCCCTCTGGGGCATGAAATGGGCTGACCACTGTCCTTTAGATTTATCTTACTCTCTTTCATTCACTTTCACACACTCTAAAACCTTCCAGGTTAAAGCCATTGCAGAAAGCTACATTCATCCGCAGACATTTCCAACGCTCCACGGGATATGTGGATCCAAATTGGTGACTTTTCAATTTAAGCCTTGTCACATCTGTCAGAAGCATATATTGAACAATAGTGATTTTTCTCTTAGCCTAGTTCAGTCAAAAGTTAACCCGAAAAGGCTAAGGCCAGAAACATACTTTATGCAAACGCTGATGTGAATTCTCCCTCAATGCAAAAACAGTCAGTTCCGCTGAACAATGTTTGAATTTAAAAAAAGAAATCTGTCATCATTTATTTACCCTCATGTTGCTCCAAACGAGTTTCTTTCTTCTGTTGAGCACAAAAGGAGATATTTTAAAGAATGTGGGTAACCAGAAATCACCTGTTTGGTTTTCCTCATTGTTCACAATATCACTTTTAGAAAACAGAAATTCAAACAGGTTTGGAACCACACAAGGACGAGTAAATTATGACAGAATTGTATTTTCTGGACGAACTCTCTCTTTAAGGGAGTTCTAGATCAACTTAACTGAAAAGTTTGCGATATAACTTTTTCTTCCAACAGTTTTTCCACGCTAGCAGTTGACCTCAAAGAGGATAGTTTCCCGTAATGTCTACTACAGACTACTTGTGTGTTGTGTTATGAATTGCGCCCCGACACATTTCGGAAAGCGACGACGCATGAAATGAGACAGTATCATTGAAAAAGTGGAAGAGAGAGAGAGTGGAAGGAAGAACAGAGGTAGAGAAATGCTACTTTGCACCACAGACTCTCATTTTCTTTACACTGCAATCTGTATTTATAGACGACTTGCCTCATTTATCAACTCAAACACCTGCCAGAGGGGAGAGAAAGACAATGAGAGATAGAAAGCTTTCGGCATAAAGTCTGGTCCACATTGCACCTAATTCTGTCCAAGAACTGCTTACCTGGGCTGCATTTCCCAAAAGCCTAAATTGATAATAGCTCCACTGGTGGCAATCATCTAATCATGTAAAACGATGTTTCATTTTAAGTGCCATTTAGGGCCGTTTTTTTCACAATTCTGACTTTGTTTCTTGCGATTGTGATAACAATAGTAAGGCAAACGGAACTGTGAGAAATAATTAATACTCGTTTTACTTCACATCTCACAATCGTGAGTTCAGATCTTGCAGTATAAAGTATAAAAAACAAAAAAAAAGCTAATTCCAAATTTTTAGCTCACAGTTTTGATGTTTTTTCCTTTTTCATAATGTTAAATATCTGAAATATCTGTTATAGCTAATGTTCAAAAGCATCAAAATATCCCAGCATATTAATATAGTTTAATTAAATTTAAATTTCTTTAAGTAATTGTGAGAAAATTATGCTTTATCAATCAAAACTGTAAGTTTGTGTGAAAAAGGAATAAACTGTACGTTTGTGTGAAAAATGTCAATTTTCTAGTGTTCATTTTTTTCGGAAACTGCAGTGATATGTACTAATTGATATGTATTTCGTGCTTCACTAAAAAGTGCAAAAAGGTATGTTTATGCCATGAGACAAGGTAGGGCAAAACAGTTCAAATGTGTGTACTGAAGAATTCGCACTGTGGAAAAAATCTTTTGTACAATATACAGTAACCGGTCAGCAATCAGTCCCTTCACCCCCTCTCTTTTTTCACCTGTCACTGGTGGTGGATGTTACACTGATCAGCCCCGCAGTGGCACTTCAGTACGCCTCGTTCCGGCGTAGCTTGTCGTGCCCAAACCAGTCAAACATCCCGAATAGCTGGAGCAATCACACCATAGTATAAACCCAAGAAGTATGCACATTTTCATTATTCCTACAGGGCAAACGATTGCATTTAAACTCTAAAAGGAACCCAAAGAAATGTAAAGCACTGTCACAAAGCAAAAGTGCTGTAACACCTACTCATCATGTTCTAAAGAGCGTAATGCAGTCAAAACGGTCCCTGTTATATCATGGGGTTCTGAAATTATTAGGTGTTAATCAAAGTCTTGTATTCAGATTTCACCGCATCAACCTCTAAAAATGTGATCAAAATATGCTGCTATAATATATGGACCACATGAAGGCTTTTACAAATGCCTTTTTACTGAGACTTTTATGCTTTAAATAATACTACAAAATAATAATTTGTACCTTTTCCCTAAGGCAAGTGACCGCTGCTTCATTATTATTCATTTTTTCCCCATCTGTCTCCAAGCTTCATTGTTTTGGGAGCTGTTTCAAGGGGCTTAACAGCAAGCTTTTGCAGTTATTATTTCCAAGCAGCACTGACAATATTAATCCATTCCTAGATATTGTGTCAATATTTTAAATAAACCTTTCTTTGTCTGTCTCCCTCCATGTGCAAAAACAAAAGAAATCACCCATGGTTAAAAACAGCAGACGGTATGTGGCAGGTGCTGTAAATATTTCAGAATCCTCTCGGCTGGCATAGACACTGAAAAGCTGTTCCAAAAAGCTGCTGTTTTACCCTTCCTTATAGAGAACCGGGAACTTAAATGTCTTTGTTTATATCAGGAAGATTGACAACATTCCACTGTTATCCAGTCATACTCATACAATACAACAAGCACAGAACTATTTAGTCACCTCCAAATCATACGTTTATCGAGCACTTGTTTGAGGATTTTGGGCACACAAAGGCCGGTTCACAGTATGGTTCACTTTTAGGTCCTTCTAGGAGGGTCTGAGATTACTTGTTTGATCATATACTAGAATTAAGGTTTGGTCTACCTGATCTCATGGCATAAATGTACCTGGGTGCACTTTTTTAGCAAGAAACGAAATGCATACCAACAAGTACATATCACTGCACTTTCCAAAAGAAATGGTTTAGCAACAGTCCACGGATATTTCAATTGAAACTGCAGCGAAACGTGCAGTAAGGGACATAAAAACAGTGTTACACAAAAGGTGCACAGAGGTACATATTTTTGAGACCAGGTTGTGTTTGGCTTAGGGTTGCTTAATTGTTATTATAATAGTAAGTATATGTAAAGTTTGTAACAAAAACACCTTAAAATAAAGTGTTACCAAATATAGCTCATATTATTAAAACGTAAACAATGCAAAAGTATTTTCTGCTAAGCACTGACAGTAAAATTAACAGCTCAGTGATAAGTGAACATCTGAAGGGTCTTGCAGAAACAATCCATTAGCCTTCCTTTTCATGTATAGCCTCATAGACTCTCCTCAGTCCTTTCAAGGTCCTGTGCCCTTTGGATTTTCAGACCTACAACCACAAGTCAATAAAAAAAGAGTCTTTCTTTGCTTGCAGGTCAGTAAATAAAGAGCGAGAGCCTCCATATCTCAAATTAACTCGCAGTAATACAGTCTGGTCACAGCAACCCAAAACAGAGGTGGTCTCTAAGAATGCAAAGCATGCGTTGCCCCCTCCACCATACAGGCTCCTCCATATGCGCTTCCTGATGCGCAGCAAAAATCGCCTTTTCAAGGGTCTCTCACGCTCAGGTTTTTCCTGTGTCAAGATAGTCGCTCCCAGCCAAGTGTTCATTGTTTTTAAGACCACATACCTGAGTTATGAATGTTGCATAAGTTGTATGAAAGCTAAATATGAAATTCAAGAAGAGAGAATTTGCCTGCGGTGGGAATAGAGGCTGGACACATGTGCATTCAATATTAATCCTCTATTTGTGGGGAAACTCCAAGGGATGAGTGCCGGAGAGAAGAACAGACGCCGACGAAAGGACTTATTAAAAGAGCAGATGTGCATCTGTGGTATTTTTTCTGTCTTTCGCCTCCTATATCACAACCATCCTTGCCCAAAATTTCCTAGGGAAAAGCATCAAGTAAAAGGACAAGCCAAACAAATCCATCTTATTGATGCAGCGTACACAGGGAATATCTGCTGTGACAGTCCCTCTCGCCTATGTTTATGGGGAGGAGAGATTTATCAATATAACATGTGCTGTGCTGTTATAGCTGACAAGCTGTGAAACTCCCACAGCCCTGAACCCAATGAGCAGGGAATTCTGGGAGAATGTTGGAGGTGTTCGTACCTTCACTGAACTGTGACCAGGAGAGAAACAAAGAGGTACGGAGAAAGAGGCATTGACAGAAGTGTTAGGAATTCTCTAGGATCACGCAACTTAAATGCAATCAAGAGAATTTTGGGTTGTTAATAACAGGCAGAAAAAAAAAGTTGTCATTATCAAAGTTGCGCCTCTCTTTCTCACTTGCTCTTTTCTCGCCTAGAACATCAAAAACCATTTTCTAAAAATACACGTGATTTATTTATATACATGCAATATTACAAATTTGCGAAATATATACATAACGCACATATATGTAATGCAAATATTCAAATAATGCAGGTAACATTATTGAATTAATAACTATTGCATGCTTTAATCATTTAAAAAATTTAGATGCGAATGTCTTATATAACAGGCAGACTTTTCAATTGTTCATGCTGAGAACCAGTGAAACACTTGGGATAGTGTATGTCTGATCACACAGTAATGAATTCATACTACAATCAGGCTAAGGGGAAATTAAGGCCACAAAGACACGATTCTTGATCTTATTAAAACAAACAACCTCATGCAAATTGCATCAGGCCTGTTTTAGTGCATTACCAGAGTCTGTATAATGCATGACCTCATGTATAATACACCTCTTTTTTCAGCTAGTACAGTGCTCTAATAGTGATAATATAAGTGACAGATGCGATTCTTTCAGAAATCGGGTGGAAACAACAGTTGCCACTGAAATTAAAAATATTTAGTCATTTTTGCTTTCCGTTTGTTTGACAAGCGCATGCAAGAGGGAAGTGGCAGCAGATTGGCGGCAACACTTGTCATAATGCAAGTTAAAGAAAAGCAACGCAAGAAAGTACAACGTAAATAAGCTGTCATTAAAAAAATATATAAAACTAAAAACAGTGTGGATAGTGGACAGTGTGTTGATTAAAAGAAGAAAAAAAAGATTACATTGTCACAACAGAAAAAAAGTATGCAAAAGTTGAGGCGCTCGTGTCTTGCAAACGTTAGAGTCCTGCTTTTTTTTGATAGAAACATTACGCTTCTTTCTACATAACAATCTCTATCCGATATCTTGTCTCTATCTGACGAAGTGGAAAAAGTACTGATAAGATTAAGCATTGAGAACGGAAGCTAATGTTTTTCCACTTATCAGAATGGATTAAGCACACTTGCATGTTAAACCATGGCAGTTACATCAACCTACATCTTTCTTCCATTTCCTGTCTTCAAATATTTCATCAGAAACGAGGGCATCTGCTTGATTCTCTCAGGGACGGCACATATGTGTGTAACCTTGAGACTAGTCGCCCAGTGACGTGTTACTACATTGTAATTGCAGTTTTACACAGCATAAAGATTTGCATACATTTTTTTTCCTCAAAATGCTGCTGATCAATAAGCAAATAATAAAAATTAAAAGAAAAAATAAGTATAGGGAGCAAATCCCTTTATATTGACTAGCTGTGTATTAGTATGCCTGTTATTAACATATTGGCTGTTAATTATAAAGCGCATATTTAGCATGACCATATTCAATATCTCTAATCTCTTATCCTACCTCCTAAACTCCTAAACCACAACTACCCTAGTAATAGTTATTAAGCAGAAAATTAGGAATTTATTAAGGCAGAATTAATGGTTTGTACCAAACCAAACCAAAAATAAAATAAAACTAAATATAAATCAAGTGGAATTAGGTTGTACTCATTTGTAGTAGACAAAATATCAGCACTTGGGGGAGATTACAGGTTACACTGTATAACAGTTGACATATATCATATATTATACAGTATTATATAGAATACATAGAAAGGTAAAAACATGCTTTCAAGGAAAATATTACAGTATTGAAGTATTAACCACAATTAACACAATATTATTACGTTCATAGCCAAAGTGAAAATCCCCAACTCTGCATCTCGGATCTTTTTTGGTGTAGTGGATGAACACCATTGACTTGGACAAAGTCAACAGAAGTGACATGAACTAAAAACCAGACAGACCTCATCAGCTGACCATCATGGCCCGGGGCAGCAGGGGAACTCAGCCATATTATGGTTTAGTGACTCTCAGCCTGCCCTCTTGCAAGAGAGAGAGTTCGACTGGATAGTTGTGGCGGATGAGAAGCAATTTTTCAGCGGTTCTGAGCATTCAGTCTCTCTGTCTGCTGTCCGGGTCGCGAAAGGTCACCACGGCTGCATGGACATCGCGCTCTGGAACAGCCGCCGTAGATTGACTTTGATTCAGTTGGCTTGAAACAAACAAATGGTGGGCCTGGGGTGTCCAACTCTAATGTCTTTCTCATTGTTCAAACACACAGAGCGCAAAGATTCAACCCTTTTCTTCTTTGGTGTGCTTCAAAAATAAACATTGCACTCTTCCAGCATTATTAATGTGACGGGCACGTTAAGATATGCGTGTTTATGTGTGCACATAGTCCATCGAGATTTCAATATTCAGCATGGGCCTCCATTAAGAACTTATGCTTAGAGCTATATTCAAAGTCATTTTGTACTTCATTATAAAGTATCTGTTGTTCTTTTCCTTTAATAAAGTCTTGCATGCACCCTGCGGATGCTTGGAAAATAAAAGTTAGAATAATATGTCACTCTAAAACAACAATCCATCAATTTCCTCTCTCTTCTTGGCTCTACATGTGGCTAACCATTTTCATTAATTACAGGAACCCAGGCAGGTCAATGACAAATAATAGCATTCATGAGAAAGAAAAGAAAAGAATTCTAGTTAAAAAAGTGTCAAATGTACTCATGTTTTTTTTGTTTATGTTTTGATTTGGAAAAACACAAGATAGTGGTCCCATGCACAAATATAGTAAGAGAAGAAGCCAAAAGCACAATGAAAGATGAGCTGAGCATTCCTCAGGCCAGGGGTTTCTTCGGTTTCTCTCTGGGGAGTTAATTTAGAGGTAAAAGTTAAGCTTGTGCTTTAGGACTAGACAAGCGCACAGATGACTGATTGACACGGTAGAGTGCTGCCTAGCTAGAACACAGCCAGTGGAAAGTGACGGTTAACACATAAGAAAATGCAACTAAAATGTATTTACAGTCTTCACATCTGATAGTAAACCCTAAAGCCCCGACCTCCCTCCTCCGGGAGAATGCATATGCAAAGACTTGCATGTAAACAGTCAAGTAAAAGAGCTCAGCCATGCCCTGAGGGGCGATCTGAACTGTACAGGCCGCATTAAACCAGGTGTCTGGCCTCTGGTCCTGTGTGTCTCTCAAAACGCCGGAAACCCTCCTCTAGCTCTGTGCGGGCAACAGCAATAATCACTACCTTCTGTAATCAGACACATTTGCAACTGGAAAAAGGCAGTGCGGGACTTAATAACTAAATTATCAGGCCTTTGCTAGATCTGAATGGATTATGAACACATGGTTTTAAATGCAAGAATAATGCCATATCAAATGCTTACATTTTTAATGATTGAAAAAGTTACTTATGCTTACTGTGGCGATTATATAATATGTAAAAAAAAAAAAGGTGAGTCAACCACAAATCATTCTAATATTCTAATTCTCATGATACATTTCTTGCTTTCTTCAGTGTTGAAAGTAGTTGTGCTGCAATATATATGTGTGTGTGTGTATGTATACATAACCAATATCTGATATATGTCCAAAATAATAAAAAGATAATAATAAAAACAACAACAACAACA
The DNA here is from genome assembly GCF_018831695.1 of Puntigrus tetrazona. Taxonomy (NCBI): domain Eukaryota; kingdom Metazoa; phylum Chordata; class Actinopteri; order Cypriniformes; family Cyprinidae; genus Puntigrus; species Puntigrus tetrazona. Next base: position 17,930,445 of record NC_056709.1, on the reverse strand, counting down.
AACTAGATACCCTGTAATTTGCTATTAGTTAGCATTATCCAATAAGTGATGTCAGTACAAGTACAGTAGTAATTACATTTTAATGGAAGATTACACATATTTCCATTTAAAGTAATTGTTTACTATCCATGTCATATAATGGAAGTGTTTTGACAGCTAAACCACTGGTAAAATAATTATTTGGCTAATGTTAAGTCACTTCAGAAGAAAGGTTATTACATTACAATTAGATTATGAAATAATGTATGGTTCATAATAAGACCAGGAAATTAAAAGAAAGATGGATCAAATTTAAATTCCTCAGTACACGCTTTCAAATGTGCAGCTCCTTGGACACCTTTATTTACATTAAATAACATCCTCGGTGTATAATTACATCAGTAGAACCTCAGAAGACTGTTTAAGTCAATCATGTGATTTAGATATTAGCCTCCAATCACCAAGGCTTATTCATCACACCGCTAATCACATTCCACACTCCAGGCTGACATAAGGCTCAAAACAGTATATTTGCCTGATACTTTCTGATATAAAGCACTAAGATTCTGAGTGATGAAACACTACTGTAGATCACATCAAAGTTCAACAGTAACCGTTAATCTAGCTGTTCTTTCTGTATTGAGTAAAGTAAATGCAGAATGTGTCCATCTGTTTGTGTTTTTGGCATTCATTTCAGCTAAAGCGCGTCTTTCTATTCCAGTTTGGCATGCCAATCTGGTCATAAAACTCAAGGGGATAGGGCATTCTCAAAAACAGATGACACATCATCTTCCTAATATCCGATTGACTTCAATTCTTTCTATTGTGTTTAGACGGAGAAACAAACTCATTTCCCCTCCAACCACAAACAGTCTCTGTTGACAATGGGGTCAAAAGACTCAATTAACCCCCAAAGAAGAGGGAAAAATTGTATAGAGATGTATTGTAAGAGGAGAGAAAAGGAACAACGAACCCTGCAGACGACTGCAGTAAATTGAGCTCTGTTGATATTCTCATTTTGAAGAGATGCTATTCAGGACAGGAGATGGAAAAAAAGAGTAATTGATGGATTTTGATGAGAGATCCCAAAAAGCTCAGTGAGACTTTTGTGAGGCTACAACCCTTTTAGAATCACATGGACAGAAATGCAAGCAACTAGATCTTCTTCCACACATTCACTCTTTATCACATGGATGAACACACTTTCTGTTCACACTTTACAAATGCATTAATTATGCTGTCTCTGCTCTGCTTCTCCTTCTGAGCCACTTATAGACATAATTAACAGTAAAGAGTATCATGAGATATCTCACAATGCTTAACATCATTTTATATATTTATATATATTTATGGTATGCAGTGTTCTGAAAAGAGGAGGCAAAATCCTCAAACTAAAATTAACGTCCCAGTTACATTTTCTTGACTATATAAACATGACTTACACTGTCAGAAAAACAAAAACAAACATATATAAATATAATTTTTTTTTTTTTTTTACATTAACAATGTAATCAATATTCTATAAACTATTAAAGCCAAGTATGAAATCTCAGTAGTGTTTTAAGCATTTTATATTTATTCAAAAATAAGTCAGTAATAATAAGTCCATAATAAGTCAGCAACAATTTAAACAATGCATTTTATTTGTTTTTTTGTATTATTTAGTAATTTGTTCTCATCTAATATTTTATGGACACACTGCCTCCTTTGCCTCCTTGGAGGAAAGCAAATTCAGATAAAGAGCATATATTGGGACAACAGCCTTGGGATGCCAAAAACAGATGTTTTGGTTTCAGGGTTGAAGGCCAAGGTGCACACAAGGGCTAGAATTTAGGTTTAGGATAAAACTTCAGGATTTGGTTTATAAATAAAACATCAACCCTCGAGAGGTGTACATGCAGCGATAGCCCAGCTGTTCTGCTCTGCTGTGTCCATTCCAGGAACTTTTTTTCCAAACTCACTTGCTTCATGCTTCTCTTGACGGTCTGCATTTATATGCGCAAGCACCCTCGTAACTGCTGCACCTGCCTTTCTGATTGGCGAACAGCTTTCCTTGGGGCACATCTAGTCTTAAAAGCTGGCAGGAGAGTGAGCGGCTGAAGTGAGAAGACGCCACTGTGACTACCTTTTATCCACACCCTAAAGATCCTGCTCGGAAAAGCATTTTAGTGTCAGTGTGCTGAAAAAAAGGGCTGGAAAGGCTCCAAGACACAAACACACACACACAATCTATTGGACAACTGAAAGCTGCTGGAAAATTACGATTGTTGCTGTGTTTTGAATCATGGTAGCTGGTTTATTTTGGCGGGAAGGTGACCTTGAACTGTTTACAAATCAGCTATCACCTATTTCTACTAACTTAAGGTTTTTGGAAGAAGGTAGAGAGACGACAACTGTCAAATGAACAGCTTACACCAGCTGATGTCCATAGACTAGCTAACATCCAGCTTCCAGCTAATGATCACCATCTATCGATAGTTTATCTTTATTTAACTTACACTAGTTAATAACCATCTTAGAACAGCTAACATCCAAGACCATCTAATGACCATTTTAGGCTACTCAATAACCACCTGAGACATGCTTAGCTTTGACCTGTTAATAACCAGGTTACAGCAGTTAATCATCTTAGATCAGTAGTCATCTAGCTAGTTAATATCCTTAATAAGCTTAGATGAGCTAATGACCACCTCAGACCAGCCAAAGATCAATTTTGACCTTTTACTGACCAGCTTAGAGCAGGTAATCTTGGACTAGTCATCGAAATCATCTTAGAACAGCTTAAAATGTTCCACAGCTACCTGTTGTCTGATTGGACTTTCAACTGGTTGAGTGTGTTTGGATAAATGTTATGTGAACGTCTCAGTTCAGTTTCATCAAGGAAACATACAGTGTTGCTCAAGGGTTAATCATCCTGTCATGTCTGAAGTGAGTAACAGCAAGAGTTTTTCCTCTCTTCCTGCATTTGGAGCTTGTTGAAGCCAGTCATTGGACATTACACAAGCGGGCGGCACAGGTCTGGCAGGCGGCCAGCGAGCAGACATCTGATCAATCATGCTGTCTCATTACCCAGCATCCTCTGCTCTAGAGCAGCCTGTCGAGAGCAAGCACAGCCAGTTTGCAAGGAAAATGGGAGCAGGAGACCGCCTTCAGGTCACCTTGAATGAAACGGACATTATAAAAACACACCTCACCATTCCTCAGTGTATCTGCAGCAAGGCTTATGATTGGCCAGTATGATTGTCTGTCTCATCTGCAGAAGCTGACAGGTCTAATTTACATGGAAAGTGACTTATGAGGCTTGTGTTGCCCAGAGAACACAGATGGGGTCCTGTGCACACATTTACCACTGGGTAATCACAACGACTGTTAGAATTACTGGGCCAAAGGTAGATGACCACTAATCCACCTCTGAGCTCGGCCCAAAGATCTGTCAGAACAGGTAGAAGGAATGCCAGCCTATTTCAACATAGTGCACTGGCGCATGCACACCTGATGCATTAGCTGGCGTTGGTAGTCATGCATGTATATATGCTTGGAAGTGGTTGCATTTTTACTTTAAGTTTTCAAAGTCATTTGCATTTTAGTTGAATTAAACTATACATTTATTTCCAAAACAGACCAAAAAAAGTATTTCGAATGGTGCATAGAAATGAGAGCAACATATGAGGGGAAAAAAATACAGAGATAAGAACTTCAGCAAAATCCTGTGCTGTTCCTGGCAGTACAAGAGAGAATTTAGATTGGATTCTTAAAGGTACAATGGTAAAAATGGCTTGCATAACTCCAAGTCACAAAGAGGTGCCAAAGTGGTAATGTGAAACTAAATGATGACTTTTTTCTCCGCACAAAGCCCTTTGAATTCTATAGGCCTCAGGGGGGAAAAAACTCAATTATGATACGACCTCTTTAAGATAATTATGTCTGGATTTACACAAACGAATAAGTAAGTGGAACATTTATAAACATTATCTTTTGATTGAGTTTGATGTTATCATTAATCAAACCTTTAATTAATATGCAGCATTTCACAATATGTCACAGATGTGTCAATGTCAGAGGGGTTGAAGACTTAACCCCTCTTTGAAGAGATCATTTTCTCATTATATGGCAATTATTATGCATAATATATTATAAAACATACACGCCTTGGCCTTTTTTTCAATCAACATACATAATATATTATGCATATTTATAATAATACCACATTTATATAATATAACAGTCAAATATTTAATTAAAAAATAATAATATAATTTGAATTTGAATAGTTCACTGGACCAGTAATTAGCCATTACCACATTATAACCCAGCAAGCCGAGATAATGTGCCCAGAGCTCAAAATATCTGACTAAGCAAAAGCTTAAATGACCAAAAGGAAATGTCAAAGTGCCAATCCATCCTGCAAAGTTAGCTATTTTTATGTTAAACAGACTTGGGAAGCTGTGACACATAAAAAAAACCCATGCCTAATTATATTCATAAGTCTCGAACGTTATTTTATCTTCAGCTCTCTTACTGTTGTCTCTTATGCATTTCATAAACGGCAGCCATTTTCATGGTATTTTAGCTTAGTTGTTCTGATGTCTGATGGGGATTTTCCTAGAATAATTGCTATTAAAGCTCAGGGCATAATATCCTTTGCCATTTCTAGCTTTAGAAGCTACACAAGAAAAACTGCATTTATGATGCATTGTTCTCTTGCGGCAGGAAACTGATTAACCTGGAACCGTTTGTAATTGCTTGCTGCTTATACTATAAAAATGAACGTTCCAAAAGACAGTTACTGCAGAAATAATAATACAGAATGACCACTTCTGGTGCTCCAAAGTACATTTCAGTAAACAGAAATACATTTGTTTCTTAATATGAAAAACATTCGCAAAATCTCAATAACCTTCTTCTACTGTAAATGGAGTTTATGTACAACATTATTCAGTAAACCACGGTCACTAAAGAACCTTTATTTTTAAAAGTGTAGCACAATACAATGAAATAGCAAGTTAATTTCAGCAAAACACCAACCTCTGTATTTATATTCCAAGTCAATGGAAGAAGCAGAAAAAGATGGTTAAGTATATGCTGGACTGTTCCAGAAACATGAGCAGACCTATTCTGACCGATATTATAAAAATATGTTAGGTCTGGTTAAAGAAATCTCAAAATCGTAAGGAGGTGTAAGGCATCCTTACAAGAAAATCCTTGGCATGCCAATCAAATGTGCCTGTGCCCATGGACGGGGAAGTAAATAAATGTATTCAATCAGTATGTTGGGGAGCGGGAACAATATAAATGATATGAGAGCAAGTACAAGTATGTGTGTGTGGGAATTCCTGCCTGGCCGTGTGTCCATCGCTTCTATATGGGTGTTTGCCACTGACCTCTTCCTGATCCACCGCATGCTACTGTAGCTATTCCATTAAATCAGTGGCTGCTCCAACTCCATCTGGCTTGTTAAAAGCTGAACATTCTCTATAGGGAGACAAAGTTGAATCTCTGAGTGCACGTTGTACCCGTTCTCCATCAGCACCTTGAGATCCAGTCCATGTCAATATCTCAGTTATTAATAAAGCCATTAATGGTGCATATCCTGTGTCTTTTCAGCCCACCTCAACAATGAAGTGCAGCTCTATCAAACTCCTGGAAGGAAACCATCCGTAAAGCTGGGCGCGTCGTACGTGAGCCCTGTCGTTTGTTATGGGGTCATGGCCGTTTGAGGGGACGTTTTTCTGCTCTGTTGAAATATTCATCCATCTGTATCTTGCGTTGACAGCCAAGCGCTGTTTGTGTGTACGCATGGATATCTTTAGAGGCAGATACAGAGCATCTAACATACCCTCCGGCTTCTCTTAATGATTTCAATAACCTTTTATTAAGGACAGCAATGAATCATTGAAAGCCATTCCTTTTGAAGTAGTTTGCAATTAAGCTACCTCAAAAATGATACTCTGACACCTGCGGTGTGAAAAGTGTGGGAAAATGAGCTAATTTGGTTTAGTGTCCACATGAAGCCAGACCATATATGACAAAGCGCTCAATTCTGCGTTCAGTGCTTAAGGGCATCCTTTGGAGTAGATAATCAAGATAAACCGGTATGAATCAACCATTTTGGTACTGAGAATCACAGATTGCGTATGACACAGAATCTCAAAACAGTTCAGTTTTTGCAGACACTGCAAAACACAGTCTTGTTTTGTACTAAAATATCTAATCACACTGAAATTAGATACAATTTCATAAGATATTAAAGCTCGCTTCCAGAAAATATGGCATGAATTATGCAGCGCTGAGACAAAACAAAGCAAAACAAAAAATGATATTAACTAGAAAAAAGAACAAAGTAAATAAAACAAAGAACAAACAAAACATAAAATTATATAAATTGGAAAAAAAAAAAAGCAAACAAAAACATTTTTTTAAATTTATTTATATTTATATATTTAATATATATTTAATAATAAAAATAAATTATATGTTATATATGCATGTTTAATAACTCAAAAGTGTGACTAATGTGACTTTCTCATAACTAATTCATATTTAACAACTGCTGCTGACTGCATTTCTAAATCACATTTTTCTTTTTTTTCATGATATTTCAGAGAAATGTTCAATGAGTACAAGAATGAACGGTTTTAGAAAGTATATGACAGTAGACTGTATAGAGAGTGAATATAGTAAATAAATCAATGCCTGTGATACACTGCTGAATGGACATGATCTTGGGCAAAAAAACGTTTTTCATTCATTCTTTTCCTGACAGTTGCGTCTCCTGGCATTGTGTTGATGCTCAAGCCATTATTATATCAACTGATGTAGCTTTACTAGATGTTGACGACACTGTCCGATTATATCACTTGTGAAATGACAGCACATATGGTTTGGACTGACAATTGAGGGCAACAACAGCACAGCGGTCTCTATGATGCAATAACAGTCTTCTCATCTGAAGTTCACTTCCCCACGTGACGAGCCACAGCAGCATGAGATGCATTCCAACAGCCCAAGTGTTCTTGTATGACGGAATCAAACCCTTCAGATCATTTATAAATGAGCAGGCTGGCTGCGGTCTGCAGCGCGAGACGTGATTTGGCGCCATAATCTCCTCTGCCTTGTCCAGGGTGTTGTCTCCAAAACAAGAACGCTGCTGTAATCTTGGGTGAATTTTTTTTTTTCTTACCCCATCACCAAATGCCATTTCTGTTCTCCAAATTCCATAATGTATGCAGATGAGCTGGAAGAATGGAAGGCGCAGGGCTTCTAATGTCAATCGGCGCTAATGTCAATCGCAAGTGTTTTTTTTAAAGGGCATGTCCATTAAGGTACATCACAGGGTTGGATCGATGCAAAATTTTTGATTTTGGTGTGACACCTTAGGCAACGGATAAACTGCCTTAGGTGACTGAAGAACTGACTCTAAGGTTGTCAGTACATTCAATAATTCAATGCCAATCATTCATGATTGCAGTTTTTACAAACCCCATTGTGGATTTTAAATAATTCTAACAATATGTTCTATTGTAAACATTTAAAAGTATACAATTGTAATATGTATCCAGATATGTTATCAAAACGTGTGATTAGTGAGGATATGACACTGCAGTAAGGTTTTGTGTCATTTGAGAGCATAGTATAATGTCAATAATGTAAACGATATAGTGAAAATATTAAAGTATTAATATTGAAACTAATTTCTGTACTGCGTTTCCATAACACAATTCTTGACTAAATGCTTGGTTGGGTTTTTAAATTGGGGTTTTGACATATTTTGACGTATAACATGTATTAAATATGTATTAAATATTTAGTAATTTTGTCTGTTTGTTTTGAAATAAAATAATTAATTAATCAAGGATGCAAATAATCGCATCATGTTACAAAAGATTCTTTTGATCTTTATACCAAAGAATCCTGAAGATTACTGGGGCTTTAGACAAATCCCACATTTTAGTGCAAGATTATACGAATTTGTACAAATTAGCCACCTTGTAAAGTACGTACGGATTGATTGTGGGACTGTGTTACAAATTTTATTTAATGAAATTGCAGTTGTTTTCAAAGTTCATAATAATAAATTTTTCCTTTGTACCAAATCAGCATCAGACAATGATTTCTGAAGAATCATGAGGCTATACATATACATATATATAAGATTTCTATCAGAATCATAAAAAAAGTCAGTACGATTTAGTTCAGGGACTGCATTTCCTGAACTAGCTGCTTATTAACATGTTCATTTCTAGCATATTTACTGTTTATTACTACTTATAAATCACATATTGATGCCTTATTCCACATGACCATATTCTACATCCCTTACATAAAATTAACAACAACTTTACTATTAATAATCAGTGGCAAAAGTTGTAGTTAATGGTTTGTTAGTAGCGAGAACTAGACCAAAACATCTAGTGTAGAACAAGCAGTGTCCAAATTGATGTCGCTTACAGGACATCTACTAAAATTTACAGCAAAGGAATAATTTTCTCTACAAGCGGCTTCTAGCAGGTGGTTTCTTCCTCATGACTCTGTGACTGACAGGATGAACATGGGCTCTGCTGAGAGATGGAAACTCGGATTCTGTGCGGTCAGCAGGAGCAAGGGATTAGAAGTGGAGGGCTTGCTGAGGAGTGGAAAGAAAAAGTAGAGCAGATGCCTTCCTTTGAGTTTACATGCAGTCTGCTCGATGACCTTTGCTCACGCGTGGACAAAGTCAGCATGGCTCTGAAGTGGCCTGAAGTATTCAGGAATAAGAGCAAATCTGCAGTGAACTAAAAAAGTACAGTAGAGTGATGGGACATGCTGCTGGAGACAAAGACTGTGAGGGACCATGACTGCAATAAGGGACATAAAAGAACTTTTTTGAAACCTAAATTTACTTCCACTGTATTGAGGTATTCATCAGGAGAATGCTACTTTCGAAAGTTCTCTGAATGTTCATCCAAACGCAATGTTCCTGAAGAACATTTTGGGTGAACTGACCCACTAAGCCAAAATTAAAATGTACACATATGGTTTTCCAAGTAAAAAATAACTACACTAACTGTAAACTATAAATGATGTATTTAATAAAAATACCCTGCAACTGTACTTTTGGTACTGGTATATAAAGTCTGCTAAACTTGAACAATTTGGCTCCTAATGCACCTTAATTATGCATAAATAGTACTAGTAAAGAAGTCCATCTCAAAATATACTGAAGTATATTTGATTGTGCTAAAAGGGGAACTATTGCACATATTCTTCATGTAAACTCTGCATATCCTGCATTTAAGGACTGATAGTATTCAAAGATCATACAATCCACATCAATAGTGATATTAAAGCACATTTTAAGCTTAATATTAGGAAATGCGCATTGTTCATGAGTAAAACTCCAAATAAAGTTTAATTATAATTTCAACATCAGTATATTTCAGTGCATGAAATTCAGCCTTTTAGTAAGTTTCCAAAATATCCAAAAGTGCCACCATCTTGTACTATATGCCTGTCTCTACACAATTTTGGCCATATGGTGTACGAGATATTAGAGATTCAAACAGACATGCAGGATAATGTCTGAACCACTCTCATAATGAGCATCAAGGTAGGAGCGAGAACTCCCAAACTACTTTTTTTCGAGACGCATCAATGACAAACATGCTTTCCAAGACCGTAATCATAGCCATCGCCCATGGTGGGCTATGCAAAACTATATTTGATCACTTTTTGTTTGGTCTCAAAGCACTAAATATGCGCTTCTGAAACTGTCCTTGGAATCCTCATTACTTGTTAAACATCTCTGCATTATAAATGAGACACTTCTGGTGTGTGTGCAGTCTGAACTAGATGCGGTTCAGGCCTGGAGAACCACACACTACAGCTTGACACTGGCCTACAGCCTGCCCGAGGCTGCCACGCATAATCTTCAACCGCATTCTCACTTTCATTATTTATCCATTTAGGTCTTCCGGCTAGACACTGATCTGGGACATAGCCCTTTTACCCTGAATCTAATCATAGCCAGTATGATGGAAATGACAGGACAGGTCTGGGATCAGAATTAAGAGCACCGTCATGTCCTAAAATTCTTGGCTGCGAAGTAATCCAAAGTTCAATAATAAAAGAACCATATACAATAAAGTTCAGAAACACAAAGATAGAGAAGCTTTGCACTTGGCATTGAAAGCGGTACACTTGTTTCTCTCTTGGCAACTTATCTTGCCCTCTTTTGTCTGGTGAGTAAACATCTTTATTTATCCCTCTTTCTCTTTGCAGCACCATGTTTTGTCAGACTAAAAAGAGAGGATGTTTGTTGATTTTCCCTTCTCATATTTTCCGCTCTGACTAAATCTAGTGACTATATAAACTCTTAAGCAATCTGAACTATTCTGAACAGTGGAGAATGGATAAAACATGACCAGGAGGTCAGGAACATCAGGAGTTAAAGTGTTCCTGAAATATATTCGTTTTGTCTTTGGAATCAAATTACTGGAAGAAGAAGAAGAAACAGAGATACTTTTGGCAGCTCTTACCAGAAAACCCACTCTATTAGTACTCTGTGTCCATCTGTATATGTCATCTGGCAGAACACTGTAATAATTCTCTGTATTCATACTGTACCTGAGCCTACGACGTGATGTTTATTTTAAAATAAATGTTAAATATATGTATACATTTAAAGATCATCTATAATGAACACATTTTAAATTTTTGAATTAAAACTAATATTTTTAGTAGGATCTAGCCTACCACAGTGTGATACTGTCTTGATATAATGAAGAAAAAAGACTACAAAAAGATTTACTAGAGAGCCTTTTTTCACTTTTTTTTTTCAATTTATTTGGAATGCCAATAGAACAGATTATCTTAATTCGAACATATTCCTACGTTAATTTGTGCGGTGCTTGATAGATTGCGTTGGTCATTATGGAAATAACATGCGGTGTCCTTTATTTTGCACGTTGTCTGTAAATTTCCACAACCATCGGCACTGTTTTGGAATTGTGCTCTCACGCTAATTTGCCCTGTTTAGTAAATCTGGCCCCAAGTATTTTTAAAAACCGAAAATGCATTCAGAATATTTGTCTGCGCAGCATCCGAGAGCAAAGAATCGGCTTCTGAAAAGCATGACTGCACGCGCCTGGTCAGCAAGAGAACTTCTTTTGCTTTATAGCCCCCATTTCAGCTATCCCTTATCTATCAATGCCTTTTTTCTTGGAGCTCAACAGCTCAACATGTCCAAGATCAGTGCGATTGCATTGTTGCGGAGCTCTATCTTATCTGTATCTCTCACATGCTGCTGTGCATGACAACCAGAGTTGAAGAGAGAGAGGAATATCTAACCGGAGACATTCAGAAGCTCTGCTTTTAAAACACAGGCCTTTATTTGAGCAAGAGGGTAAAGACCAACCGACGTTCTGCATTTCTGAAACGGCATCAGTTACAGATGCGCTTGTCGACTTCAAATAACGATGTTAAAGAGAATACGATTAAGCAAACTGACCACCATCAAAAAAAACGAGCAAAACAATGTGTACACTAAGGTATGCGCTCATTCATTAGTCTGAACATGCAAAGTGTTCCTTAGTCCAAGCGTGTTTAATACTGGAATCGAATCACATATTTTCCAAACGGGCATCGTAGAAGCACAAGGATGCAATTACTCTCCCGTTGACAAGCTCATCGTCTGAAGCTCGAACTAATGACATTAAAATTGACCGAATGTGGTTCACTTGCAAGTGGTATTACTGTAAGATTAGCACCGGCCAAGCTGATACAGTGTCATCTCCTCGATCTTCCTCCAATGCAAATATGAGATTAGAGAAAATGAGAGAAATACACTCGCTCTCCCTCTCTCTAACACAGCATCTGTTTTTCCAGCTGGGCGAGCGGGAATGTATTCATGAAGTGCCATCAAACCGCCTGCAATTATTTTGCTCATTTAAAGGTCACGTTATTAGATTACAAATCTGCGCTGAACCTCCCACACTCTCTTTAAGGCTGCTTTCACATTCGTTCGATTGCTTGTTTCGAACCCGAATTCAATTCCACCCCCCTGCCCCCGCAGGTCCATTTTCACATTGTACTTTTGGGAACGAACCACGGTACAAGTACTACTGACAGCTGCTGACACACTTATTTTTGATTAAAATTTTGTTCATGCTTTTTTGGAAAGAAGTAGAGAATTTTCCACAGTGAATATCAATCAGTCTATTTGTTGAAATAACTTTTGTAAAAAGAGTCTTTGTTAAGATTTTTGCTATCATGTTTGTCATAAAATTGCAGTGCCAGCCGTTCTTAAGGTACTTGCACATTGAAATTGTATGCATTTTATTAGTAATTTTTAATTAATTTTTTTTACGTAAAGTTAAATACTACACAAATGCGTTTCTCTTAAATGACAATAACTTTTTTTTTTACATTTAAGCTGAAATTCCACTAAAAGAGGAAAAGTATTTGTGCTCCACAGCCCCAACTTAAGATGCAAAGATCTGTACATACAGATTTATTTAATAATTTTCCATATTAAAAAATAATAAAATAAAGTAAAATAAAAATAAAAATAAAAGAAGTATTTCTCAGACTAGATCAATGTCTCTTTGGATAAATGCATTTACTAAATGCATACGTAAATAAAATGTCACTTCACGCAGCAAGGAGAAATGCACTATTAATAAGTGTAACTGATAGTATGCATATTACGCTTCATCCATAGCAATTCACTTTTATTAGTTTAAAACAGCTTGAGCAGACATACGTGATGGCACTTCTACAGATGGCCAGAAAGCCATTAAAACATCTTATGAGCCCACGGTGAACTGTATTCATATATAAACTGCATATATAAGAGTCCACTGGGCAATATTCCACGTTATACGAGTTTAAATTTTGAATTGTGATATCAGGACGATACTCGACTTGATTAGACTAAGCATGACATGCATCGCAGTTTGAGTTAGACTAAACTCTCCGTCTTTTTCTCAGGGTCTGTCTCGGTAACTGTGTAAAGCAGTGTCACCAAGTATAGAGTGTGAGGAAGTGTTGGTGCTAAATACACTGACGGTTCCACACGTGTGCGCAAAGCTGTATAGGAGTTGTGACTAGAGTGTGTGAGCATGTGTAAACTAAGTGTTCAGACTTTTAGACAGTTTGTTAGGTCGTAGCTGTTCCACAGAGGGGAAAAAAATGTGTGTTAGAAGTTTGCCAAAGACGCACTTTTGCATTAATCCCAGTAACTTCATCCAGCACAACATTTAATGTGACGCTTATCCACATGGGTGGCTTAATTATTTGGGCTTCAGTGGATCACAGCCCAGATAATGGAAACCGAAATACTGGCGCCTTGCAAACTCAATAGGCGGTGTAATTCCTCTCTAATGTTACGGAGATATGTTTAAAAGAAATACAATTTCACAGTTTAGCGACGTGTAAATAATGCATTGGAGAGCTTCTGTAGAGTTTTGTTGTTTGGTTTTTGCTCTTTCTATAGTCCTGTTTCGCACTGCTAGAACATTTCTGCATCGCAAAAGTAGTTTTTTGCTGAACAAACAACAAAATGTGGATTATACACACATTCTTAAAACAAGAAATGTCCTTTTTTAGCCACCCCCTTTTATAGCCAAATAAATCTTAAAAACAAACCAAAAAAATGCTGATTGAAAAAAAAAAACAATTAATATCAAAGGTACTGCAACATAATATTTTAAAATATTATGTTGCGGTTTTATTTTACAATATTTGAAATATTTTCTGTGAAAAATATTATTTATATTTCTCCAATTTTCTTTTCATTTCAAAGATGCTTAAATAGAACGTTTTTACTGAAAAGGGGAAAAAACAATAGAAAATGGTCAATCGGAACACACAAAACAAAACAGAAGGCAAGAACAAAAACAAAGCAAAGACACAAAGCAAATAAAAAAAGGAAAAGAAAAAAAAGAACTGTTGAATGTATCATGCGAGGGCTTTTTTATAAACCGTCATGTTTACAGCCAAGCTGTCAGTCAAACACATCGTAGGCCTATGCATTTAATTCAAGAGTACTTACACTGAGACAGAGAGATCAAAAATATGAGTCTTGCTGATAGACGGTCTGCACATCTGAAAGTGCTGTTCTGGTTTCATGCTTTTAGGTTAAGGTTTCAGCGTGGCTCCAAGGTCAAGCTGATGTATAAAAACCTACATCTCAGTCATTATAACAGCCATTATAACACGTGTGTGTATGAAGGCTTGTGGGCAATGCTGATGTTATCTTCTCCGTTTCCTACTGTCTTATTTATAAAATTGGATTCCATGGCTATATACTGTAAGTTTTAAGTTATTTGATGTTCATTTGTTTGATGTCCTTAGCATTCATCTTCTATGCTTCTCTCCTATCAGCAAGTGTAATAAACCTCCTGTCCTTCGCATTTACTCCATTCATTCAGCAGGCGGTCCTTTCCCCCCCATTTAAATTCAATTCTATTTAAAATAATAATTAGTGTGATTCTAAAAACAGGCTATCACATCAAATATACAATAAAATATTAAATACATCAAATTAACAAAAAGGAAATAAAAAAAACTAAGGCAAAAATGTTTGCAACATTAATCATATCTTCCGTAAAACGCATAAAGTAAGTACGTACCCTATTTGTGGAAAGTAACTGGCGTCTTTATTCACAGCAGCTGTCCTACTTGTCATCTGATGTGATTTGTGCACCAAATTCAAAAAATTTCTGTATGTGTCTTTTAGAGTCCATGTATCCAAATGTCAACACAAACATGCTCATTGAGTGAGTGAACCACCAAGTATGACAGCACATTAATACTCTGACAGAGCCGGTACTTTGACATGTTCCTGACACTTCTATAAATAATCTTGATATTGTGCTTGACAAGCCTCAAACAAGAAGATGTGCTCACAAATACCTTTCTGACAGAAATGTATACATGCTTGTGAGCTATAGTCATAAATTCGCACTATTTTAACAAGCAAGGTTACAAGTGCACGTAAGTACAGTATCAAATTCATTTGTTGCATGTATTCTGAAACAAGACTTTCCCGCCTGCTAATGAGTTAATGAGGCACCGGCCACAAAACAGCCTTCGTTTCCTGTCTGTGCTGCCGCTTTGTATAAACAACCTCCAACCTCCTAAATTTGAGCTCCAAGTTCTCCTGAGATACACGTCAACGGTCCTTAAGAAATCGCTGTAATACACTGCTTTTGCGGCTCAAGAAACATTTCTAACGATCAACACTGAAAACGGTTCTTGTTTAATTGTTTTGCCGAAACAGCGATACGTTCATTTTCGTTTCAGGATCCCACGATGAACAAAGTTTTAGAAGAACAGCATTTTTTAAAATGTTAACTTTTGATCAAATTTAATTGACTTCATTTGATTCATTTCTGATGAATGAATGCATCAACCTCTTAAAAAAAAAAAAATTAAAATAGTTATGAAAAATAAAATCCCTAAACTTTTGGACTTTGTATGTTACTAATTACAGCTTAAAAGCATGAATTACTTCCTAAGATGGACTTATCAACTCGTTTAAGCAACCTGGACTACTTTTATACAACCCTTTTAACACCAACCGTCTGAATCCCTTCCACCAACTCTTTACGCGCCAGAGGACAGCAACTTTTACCACAGAGACAGAAGCGAAGGGAATTATGGGTAAAAGACAAGAAGCTGACAGGACAGGGCCAGTGAGCAAGGTAAGAGGTTTCAGCATTCTTGTGTGGCCCAAAACTGACAGTAATGAGAAGTGTGAGGCACCGTGCGATTCCATCTTTGGTAATCCATGCTGCATATTCTGCCTTAGAGGATTATGGTTTCTTGTGTCATCTTGACATTTTTGTCCCAAACAGATACTTGGACAGCACATATTATCTTGCACTGCACAGAAAAATCTCCATTTTTCAGTCTTCAGAGGACTACAAAAAAAAAGAAATATTCTAACCTGAGTTTGTAAGTAATAGCTAATGTGCATTATTTAGAGCACGCTTCAATCTCTTAAACACAACGCATGACTCATTCCACTGCGCTTATTTATTTATTTTTTTCATTTACTTCACTGTTACAAAGACAGACCCCCGAATGCAACTCCATTTCCAGAGTGACGTGACACAGGTATTGATTTACCTCCTAGAGATCTTGTTTATCCTTCCTTTACTTCTCTGTAAGTTAAAGGACCCCTGACAGGCTACTAACGGCCACCTGGCAGAGCGGGAACAACGCACATGCTCTTAATAAATGACAACATCGGGGGACATCTATTAAAAGCTTACAGCTCGGTGCAGATGGCTGAATGAAACGCATTCACAAAGAAAGATGCAAGAAACAGAGTAAAGGGACACAGAAGAAGAGTCTGTCCTTGATCACTATGGAGGGAGGAATCATAAGACAGAGTTGTAATAATAGGAAAGATCGGGGCTAGTTGTCACAAAGGTTTTGAAATCCAATTATATATAGTATTATAAATCAAATTGCATTTTATTATATATATATATATATATATATATATATATATATATATATATATATATATATATATATATGCTTTAATCCTAAACCTAAACGTTTAGTAAGTACATGTAGTTAATTAATATTACTCAGTGCAATATTAATATTACTCATTTATTTAATTAATTCATACAGCTTACTTTTTTTAAATAAATAAATGATCATCTGCTATAACTGAATAAAGGTATATTTCAAAATTATTTTAGTTGTTTTATTGTCATGATTTTTTTTACTTAATTCACAACTCAAATTACGCTTCACATAATTCAAATAAATAATTTGTACATTATTTGTTGACTTTTGTGTGTGTGCCTGTGTGTCTTATTGATTGCTCCACAATTATTTTTCTATTTAGCTGAAATACTCAAAATGCTACAATTATACAATGTATTCAACTTTTATATTTTTATTTTATATGAAATGTGTTTAATAAAATATATAAACAAATACAAATATAATTTTTGATGAATGAATAATAATAAAAAATAGAAATATTCCTTTTAAATTTAGCTTAAAAATACACAAAACGCTACAATGTGTACAATTATATTCTTTATAATTTATTTAAAATGTGATTAATTCAAATATTTTCAGATAAATATTTTTAAGATATAAGTAAATAAATATATACATACACAAACATTATATATATATATATATATATATATATATATATATATATATATATATATATATATATATATATATATATATATATATATATTTTTTTTTTGTATCTTTATGATGCATTTTTATCTATACCTATAAGACTAATGACAGGTTCACATTAATGGAAAATAATGGTGGAAATAAACAAACAAAACTAAACAAAAAAACAATCTGTGGTCAATCCTTTAATGCGGGTGTCTGTAGACAAATTGATTTTCAACACTAACCCTCAGTAAGATTCAGATGTTTGTATCCCTGTGTGTCACGTAGAACTGACTCAATAGGAAACATCCGCGCATAATTCAAGCCGCGCATCTCCCAGTGTCTGTTTTGAAAGTCGACGTCAGGCTCTTTACTTCTTTAACTCAGAAATAATTTACGTTTTCACTTTCATTCTGCCTTTTAGCAGGGCGTCCATTAGAGGCAGGGGATGAGGCTCTTCTAAAAGGAAGCGCTCAATAATTCAGAAGCCATTGTTTCCTGTGATGCGCTTTGCGCACTCATTGACCTTTGATCTACGTTGTTTATCCATCTGCGCTTGATGGATCTGCCCAGGGCGAATGCGCCGTTTGCTGCGGAGGAATAAATCACAACTCATTCTGTTTATAAAAAAAAAAAAAAAAAAAAGGTGAAGATGGGAGACGCTGCCTTAGCCGTCACTCAGATAACACATTCATTAGCAGAGCCATCGCAACTTTATCTCTCAGCCAGCACTTGTTTGTTTTCGATCTCGTCTTTGGGACGTTTGCTTGAGACGGGCGTATCGACAGAGAGGCACTTTTTCCCTGTTTCAAGTCTGATCTTATCGAAACACACATCTGCTAATCAACTGACTTTGTCCGGCAGTAAGAGGCTTATTAGACTTGCAGCGTGTGGTGAAATCCACCGACCGCCGGCTTAGAGACAAACAAAAAGTCACCGAGAGGGACAGTGAAGGAGACAGAGCTGAGTTTTAATATGCGCAGCGTTGAGACGCACACCGGGGATGGTATTAACGGCTATAACTGGCTGTGCTGATGTGTCTGCTTCTGCAATAACGTACACCTTTAACTTCATTATCTGTTGCCACAACACTGCAAACGGCTTTACGCACATATGCACACACGCACTTAGACCCAATTATGAAGGCTGGAGACATCATCCAGAACTAATTAATAGAGCCCGATTATCACTCATTAACCTTTGTGTTGCTCAGCTCATCCATTGAAACTGGGCAATACGTGTGTGTGTGTGTGTGTGTGTGTGTGTGTGTGTAGTGTTTTAAGACTTCAAACGCTTTGGTACTGAACTAACTCATCTTAAAATCAAACACTTAACAGCTGCTTGTTCGAAAGCACTATAATTTTTGAAAACGGAATAATCCACACACTCTGTATCTCTCTGGAGGTCTAAAAGTCCCATGAAGAAAAAAAAAAGAAATAAAGTAAAAAAAATTCTAAATATTTTCAGTTGTTTCATATTTACACGGAAATTCTAAAGTGTCAAAAATAGTTTGTATTGCTTCGTAAAGGATGCGTTGAATTGAATTAAACTGATCAAAAGTGATAGTAAAGAAAACAAAATTTGCATTAGAGTGTGGTTCTATAAAATACCATAAATTCCAGTGCAATTAGAGTGCAATTCCATAAAATGTTAAGGGTGTTTAAATAACAATGCATACTTTAAAGAACACAGATGCAGTTACATCATTTCCTTAATGACCAGTGCAAATTTCTGCCTGTGTTGAGACATGCTTTTTTTTTTAAGCGTTAAATGTGATTCAATCACCTCAGACCCCACAGGGTTAACACTCTCCTCCCATAAATTCTGCGTCTGAAGGCAAACTCCTACGAATGCATATTCAATAAGGTCAGGCTCAAAAATAACCGTGTCCACGATTTTTCAGTTTTTAACATAGTTTCAAAAAATCCTGGAAGCAAATCCACAAAAATATTAAGGACTCGTTTTTTGACGTGGATAATAGGAAATGTTTCAAATCTGTCTATCAGAATGATTTTTGTGGGATCACGTGACACTGAAGACCGAAATAATTATGCTAAAAAAAAAAATCTGCTTAATGAATTACATTTTAAAAAGTATTAAAATAAAAAATAGAGTAAAAAAATACAAAATCAGCATAGAAAGTTGCAGAAAATGTACATATTTTAATACGATATTACTGTTTTTAATGTATTTTTAAGTATGCAGCCTCAGCAAGCATCAGAGTTATTTTTTTGTTCTTGTTTTCAAAACCAGAGTAGTAAAATCTTTGACTTGTAACCAAGCGGATATTCTGCCACGACATAAATGAGAGGGAAGGCGCTTCTGCGATTCCACAAACGTTTCTTCACATGACAGAAAAGCAGTCCGAGTCTGATCTCTACTCTTCAGCTTCACGTCAATCAGCTCTTCGCGTATTTGGTCTGCTGCACACGTATCGATAACCGACAGAGCGGCCCCTCGATGTCCCACAGGGATGTGCTCAGCAGACATACTAGAAAACATATCAAACAACCTACCCAGCTTTCGTGCAACAGCAAAAGACTAAAACCATGGACCTACGATCATCACCTTCATAAAATCAAACTGCAATCCGTCACGTTGCTCACTGCAAAAGATCCCCGCTGAGTGTTTATGTTGTGAATATTTATAAAGCTAAGCAGGCTGTAGCAGGTGTTGCTCCCAGAGCTCTCTATATTAGCCCGCACATGGCCTGAGAAATTAACCGTCTCTGTAGAATAAGTTTGCAATCTACGCTAGTTCCTGCTACGTCTGCATGGCCCGCTGTACCGCACGCAGGAAGCAGTTAGGGTTCAGAAACCAACTATTGTATTACGTAGCTCCACATGCAGATCTGAGGAAAATCCTTCGGAGGAGCTGCTCCTCTACGGCTTTTAACTGTACAACCCCAGACAGCAGCCTGTTAAAAAAAAAACTCCCACTGGAAGAGCTCGAAGTTAGCTGTTAAACCTAAGTTGCATTTGGGATATATAATGCTCTTTGGAAAATATCAGGGGATAATCCGTGCCCTCGATAAAGTAAAGCAATCGCAGACAAGATGAAAGAATTTCACTTATTTCCTGACTGGGAGAGCATAATTGAAGTCGAAGGAAATTCTGGACCCCATAGATAATGTTGTGGTAAGTTTCCGCCTCTGTCTGTCCATGGTAAATTGGATTAGCTTAAGAAATGGTGTGCTAGCAACGGCTTCTCTCATCCTATCGTCGCTGTATGAAAGTCCTGAATGGAATCGTGCTGCTGCCGCCGAATCAGAGAGAATAATACACACATTTTTGTGTACATCCTCAGGGGTCACTGACGGCAAACGTCGAATCAATTTAAAGCCTACATGGTTTATTTTGGATGCAACGCTCGTGTCTTGCGTGATGCTGAATTAATGTTTATTTACTGGATAGCTGAAAAGCTTTCTCTGGCTAGCGTTTCTCTTTTTCTCACATTAACTGGAAACTATTTTAACTAATGACATGGACTAATGACAAAAGAAAAGAAAAAAGGAAAAAAAGAAATTGAAATATTTTATGTCAGGGTGGTACGTTCCTACCATTATACTAAAGAAAAATGTGAATAACAACAAATTATTCCAAACAAACAAATAAACAAGTATTTTTATTTATAGCATAATGAATACAGCTTCCCTGAAAAATATTTAGGTCATTAACAGGTTAATGAACGTCTATTCATTTTATTAATTACTCATTTTATTTTCACATTATTTTCACAATTATTTTTCTTTTTCATTTTATTATTATATATTTTTATATTTTATTTTATTATTTTTTAATTATTTTTTGTTGTTGTTTATTTAAGGTCATGTCAGGGTTGTAGGCCTACTGTCTAATATTATACTAAAGAAAGAAACAACCAAACAAACAAAAAAATGAATTATATTAAATATTCTGGTTGTAAAATCATGTGTAAGTGCACTAACAACTTTTTTGATATTTCTAAAATGTATTATTTGTAAAATACATACATGCATACATATTACATGACCCATTACAATACTGTATTTTCATAAATATATATAAAAAAAAAATGGTATACCATTTTAAAAACCATTTGAAATGCTCGGCACACGTGCTTTAAACTATATGTTCAAAAGATGTTTTTCCTTTTCTTTATTGTGAACACTATTACAGTATGTCTTTACAGCAAGTATCTTATTATTCAGCTCTAAAAAAAAAAGCTAAGAAAGACACGCAGAGCTACTTCACCTTACGATTAAAATGAATGAAGCGTTTAGAAGTGCGATTTTGTGAAAACTGCTGAGATTTTAGGATTAGGCGCTAAAGCATGAGACCGACATCCTAAATACTCAAGTGTGTGCTTTGTCTGGTGCCCTTTCTGAACAAACACGGCTTCCTTTTTTAATCTTCATTGCCATTCATGCAAAACAAGAATTATGTTGAAAGTATTTCTCAGATCTGAATGGCCTCGGCTGGACTGAATTTCAATTGGATGAGATCTTTAATTTTCATTCTGTTCCACACGATGCTCTTTCAAAGCCGATTCATTCACTCAGTATCAGCCGAGATCAATCTAAGGCCCTGTACTGCGTGTCATCTCTGACACAAAAAAGGCCGTGACTGTAATTGTCTGTTTTCTTCTACTCTAATCAGTGTCTGTTATTGACATTAAGAGCAGAAAAGTCCAATTCATATAATACAGATGGTTCTGGAAACAGCGTGAAAGCAGTGGACCGGTTATAAATCCAGTGAATCGCAACATTTCGCCTAATAAAGGATAATTGTTTGATCAGTGTGTTAAATTGGGCAGTGAAGGTGAAATTACAGGCAATTTCTGAAATGGAATCATTCAAAATCACGCTGGCATTTCAATCAACACTTTAGTCGGGACACGAATAAGACAAGGCATCAAAAAAAAAATCCATCCATCTATTGGTCTTTATGAATAGAGAGTGGAATGGAATACTTCTTTGAAACTTTATTGCAACCCAATTTAAACTCCATTTAGAAGCAATAAAAAGACAAAGTGACTCAACTCTTAAGATCTGAAGAGTTGTCTCTTTTCCATGTTCATTACAAAGAACATGCAGCCATGGCAACCCTGTACTTTACGAATTAAAGATTACATGTGGGCTATTAAAGAGCCATTAAAAACACGTCCCAAAGCACAAGCCCCAGCAAAATACAGCTGTGCCCCGGTAAAATGTTCACAATAACTTCTATAAGTAGTATAAACAGCAAAAAATCCTACTATTTATTAAAAAGGAGAATAGAATCTATTTGCGATTTTCACTTAGCGTAAACAGCCGCTATCAGTGAGAAGTTAGCCGATTGCCTCCCAAACGTAAAATCTTCGATTGCTTCTTTGCCGTTCACCAAACTAACCGCAGCACAAGACCTCAAGCTTCGCTTACTGTGTGAAAGAAAATAATACAATGAATCGTTACATCTCCGATCACCTCCAAAATGAACTATTCGCATTTTCTGAGGACCTGACATTGCAAAAAAGTCGAGAAAAAGTTCAATAATTTATTATTGAATCAGTTATTTTTCTGGGTGTAATTGGCGAAGGTAATTATAGTATTAAAAAAGGCTGACAGTCAGCAGTCTGCAGTGGAAGATCAGAGCGGGAGCTCCTTTGTTCCACTGCTAATTAGCATCATTCTCTGTTTGAGAGCGCGAGTGCTGAAAATGCATGAGCTCTTGTAGACCCCTGAATGCAAACCTAACTGGATGCAAGGAAGAAAAATTACATAAAGGAGCTGGCAGGTTTAAATGCTGCAGTGCACAGTGACTACATGACTAAAAACGTATATGTACCTTGCTGGAAAAAAAACAAGGTAAATTTTTTCAAAAAATGCAAAAAAAAAAAATTTTAGAGCAGGTTTCAAAGTGAAATGACCAAAGAGTCGGTCTAAAATCTATTTGATTTTCTTGGAAACAACTAAACGTGTGAAACACTTTATTATTTTTTCACGTCACATTGCGAGTGCAGTGTTGTACCAGGTGAGCTACCTAGCAATTTTACTACATCTGAAAGCCATGTATGAAAATAAATACGTGACGCAAATGTTTCTTTTTGAAGGCATAACATAGTATTGCGCAAGGAAATGATTGTTCATTCATTAATTCATAACCTAATCATAAAAGGAATGCTCTTCAGCAAACTGTACGTTTAGCAATGTTTTTTGAGTTTTTGTTGGCACAGCGGAGGCATATTTTTTCCAGTGCACCTGTGCTGGCTCAAGTAGTTAGCTGGACCTCCTTTTTTTAAAGAGGAAATGCACCCTAGATTCTGCTATACGGAAATCTGTGCGTTCTTTTAAGCAAATAAGAAACAGAACTGACAGCATGCAAAGTAGCTGGATTTCACTTAACACCCTTTTCTTCCTCTGAAGGGAAAGCACAACAAACGTATTGACACTCTAAGCACTCTAGTGTTTCTATCAAGCTCTGAGTGTTCAAAAGATGAGAAGGCAGGGGAGTGATGGGCAATCAGATGCAATTACATAGGATGGCACAGAGACACGATTAGCCAGTCCTGTCACAGTTAAAAATATAACCACGGTACAAATGCTGAAATTGAGAAGGTGTTTTGAAAACTCTCGAAGACGGAAGTGAGACAGCACTGTGAAGAGCTTCTTTGTTCAGGCTGCCACACTTTAGCAAGCTCTATGTGGGTCATTTCTGCTATGCTGTGTATTTTTATGACCACTTCATATATATACACTACCGTTCAAAGAGTTGGGGTCACTGATATTTTTTTAATGCTTTTGTAAGAGTGTTACACTATATTTGTATACTGTACATACACTGTAGATACTAGCATTTTATGTACTAATTGAAAAGAAAAAAAAAAAAAACTGCATCTGGAGTCATAAATCTCAAAATCGCCAAAGGAGTGTCTCCCTTTTTTTTTTTTTTTTTTTTTTTTTTTTTTTGAACATTGCTTTTATTTATAAGCCATTTTCATTTATCTTGTTATTAAGCATCACTTTACCTTAAAAGCCAAGTTTTAAAACGTTGATGAGGAAACAATAGCACAGATGTTAATATTAAGAATGCATGTTTCGTGGTATTACTCTGTCTCACTTTAAAACAATTCATCCTGTTTGAAAGGATTAAAGAAATCAACATAACATCAAATTAAATAGCAAACAAACAAACAAACAAATAAAATGAAAGTAAAAACTAGCGGACTTACAGACCCTGAACTTCGTTCTTTAATTGAATCATGTTTATTTATTTATTGTTGTCATTTTGTACATAATCAAGCTATAAGACACTACCTTAAAATTTAACAGCTTTTATTATATATATTATATAAAAAGAAAAGCACCAAAACATGACCTTTTGGTATGCTGTCAATATTATAACACTAATTATTTTCATAAGCACAAGCCCCGATACAATGTTTCATATTTTCTTAAATTATAGTTGCAACTTTACCTTGTTGTTTTTTATTAATGTTTTTGACGGAACTGTTGGAAAAAAACCTAAATTAACTGCAAGCTGAAAGCCGCCATCTGTACTATCACTTTCAGCTAAAAAAGACGTTGAGATATGTCCATTTTTGATAAAAAGAGAAATGCAAAAAAAAAAAAAAAAAAAAAAAAAAACAGAAACCAAGCTCTTACATAAAGTCAATATGACAAGAAAAAAAAGCTGCCAGCTATAGCAGAGTTTCATATTTAATTCCAGGGAATGGCTCATCTGATTAATTCCAATATAGTGTTAATGCCATGCAAACTGAAGTTAAGAAATCATAAACCTATGATATTTGCAGTGTCACAGTAGTGCAAGTCCACCACAGAAACTAAACAGGAATCCCACAAGATGAAGATCAGATGGATATAGTTTGCGTTAGGCTACTGTAGCATTCACTCACTAGAATCCTAAAAAATGGTAAAAACGAGTGTCCGCGTCAGTAGCCGGCAGGGCACATTTACAGCACTTATTAGTATCAGGTTTTATCTTCCTGCACCTCAAGCAAGAGATTTCTGACCAGACACACACTAACTCAATTTTCCGCTCAGTGCTGGTATCTCCCCGTATCTGAACCACTCAGATTGATCTAAAGAGATGACTGTAATCACTTGAATACATTTTTCTTGTCTTGCTTTATATTAAAGGCAGCTTTTGGCCATTGTGTTATTTAACATTAATTGGTGAAATGCGGTGAGCTAAACAGTAACAGACGCGGACAAACATGGGTAGTGTCCCCGTGTTTGCATGTGTGTGAGTGAAGAAAGGCAAATGAGGCAAGTGTTTTGACTGTGAATGAGCTGAGTGTGTGCTTAAATCACTGCAAGTGGGTACACTCATTACCTTAAATGACAGCGACAGCACAGGTGCAGTTAGACGGTTGAATGCTAATCACTTTTTTAAAGTGTCTCCCACTTTTCAAAGTGTTAAAACTGAACTAATGGTTATAGATCTGTCTATGTAGAAGTCAACAGACCTTGCCCTTACAAAATTAACCATATCTATCTGTCTGTCTGTCTGTCTGTCTGTCTGTCTATCTATCTGTCTGTCTGTCTGTCTGTCTGTCTGTCTATCTATCTATCTATCTATCTATCTGTCTGTCTGTCTGTCTGTCTATCTATCTATCTATCTATCTTTGTCTGTCTGACTATCTATCTATCTATCTATCTATCTATCTATCTATCTATCTATCTATCTATCTATCTATCCGTGTCTGTCTGACTATCTATCTATCTATCTATCTATCTATCTATGTCTGTCTGTCTGTCTATCTATCTATCTGTCTGTCTGTCTGTCTATCTATCTATCTATGTCTGTCTGTCTATCTATCTATCTATCTATCTATCTATCTATCTATCTATCTATCTGTCTCTATCTATCTCTATCTATCTATCTATCTATCTATCTATCTCTATCTATCTCTATCTATCTATCTATCTATCTATCTGTCTATCTATCTATCTATCTATCTATCTATCTATCTATCTATCTATCTATCTATCTGTGTCTGTCTGACTATCTATCTATCTATCTATCTATCTGTGTCTATCTATCTGTGTCTATCTATCTATCTATCTATCTATCTATCTATCTATCTATCTATCTATCTATCTATCTATCATCTAACTGAATAATGAATAATAATGTGCATTCTATAAACCAGCATTATATAAACCACAATACGAATGGAGAAAATAATAGGGTCTGAAGTTTCTTTTCATCACAAACTCAACTGATTATGCGTCAACATAGTCTCTGTATAATTATGTCTTACACGGCGATGTCACCTGTAGTTATGACGTGTTTCAGTGATTTGAACGATCAAGTCACATCATTCATGGCATAGATTCACACTAGCAGTAATTGACTGAAGCCAGTCGTTCCAAATTTCTGCAATGGCTCTTTGTAAAAGAGAACAAGATTAAAACGAAGACTCGGCCACTCGTTCGTTCCTCCCGCCGACCTCAATCTATCGTTCCTCTATACCGCTATGTCCCTCTCTGCATCTATCTATTTTCTCAGTCAGACAAGAAAAAAAGACTCTAATGATGAAGTCCAAACCTCCTGCCAAATGGGATGATGGGTGACGTTATTCCGGGCAGGTGCCCATGTGTTGATGAAAAGAAACTCGGAAATATACAGCTGCTATTTATAGTCTCCCTCGGTCTTTCATTCTGCCTTAATCGTATACGTACACACACTCACACACTCACACAAACACACACTTAAAAAAATAATCATGTGATCGTGCTGCCGCTGGTTACAATTTACAGTATATTAAAATACAGTTTGGTGTCTTGTTACTTTTGTGGCGGCAACATTTTTATTATTTTTTAAGTTACATTTTTTATTTTAGTTTTATTTATGTACATATATGTATAATGAGAAACCGTTTAATTTATATTTAATTTATAAAAAATTCTTTTTTCCTCTTTGAAAACTTTTCTTTGAAAACAATTTACAATTTTGTTAAGGCATTTAAATAAATATATATTTATATTATTTATAATTTGATAATATTATATTATATTATATATATAAAAAAATATAATATAAAATAAAACAAAAATTTTAACAGGGTTGCAAAAAACATAGGTCATGTAGCCTAGTATATAGTTTAAATATCAAATGTTGATCATCAACTTTTTTCCTTTTAACTGACCATTTAAATAAAACAAAGCAAAAACTAAAATGTGCATTAGTAAAAAAACAAACGTATTTCTATGTTTAGCAAAAACCTCAAGCCCACTTTAATAAATAAATAAATAAGTAAATAAGTAAAGCACATATTCAACCATATCCTCCAGCGACATGTAAATATTTTCCAGTTGACAACATGTTGTTCACAGCAAGCCGTAAGTGTTGCCCCCGTCACGGCTTCACAGTAGCTCAGAGTGCTGAGAGACCCTGGCTTTCTCTGTTGGCGGCATGACTACTACATCTCCCCATCATCAGCGGGTTACTGCTCACCCAGCCTGCACTTAGCCCACCTCCAGCTAGCGCTGAAATAACAGCAGACCCCTCTCTGAGCACACCTGGCTGCTGTCTGCACTCCAGATAAACACTGTAATGCATGAATTGCACTTCCTGGTGCAACTGCAGTGAGAGTTTTGGCATCCACCCATTAAAGGTAATGGCAATGTGAACGCCCAGGTTGTGAAGTCAAGGTTACACAGGCTACTGAGGCGAATGCAGGATTCCTACTCACGACGTGCACTTCTCCTCTGTATGTTTTTATGACATACAAAACACGTCCTCTTATCAGTCAGCTGTGCATGACAGTCGAAAGTACAGCCTAAAGTCAGCAGTAAATGGTAAAAAACACTCAATTTAGTATGCAAATCTAACAGTGACATAATCAGTACAATTTGAAGGTT
This sequence comes from Puntigrus tetrazona, assembly GCF_018831695.1. Lineage (NCBI taxonomy): Eukaryota > Metazoa > Chordata > Actinopteri > Cypriniformes > Cyprinidae > Puntigrus > Puntigrus tetrazona. The sequence continues at coordinate 17,902,478 of NC_056709.1, read as the reverse complement.
GAAAACGCTATCAATAAATGAGATTTAACCTAATCAATAGTGTTGAAGTAATCATGCTTTTAATGTATTTGAAATTGTACAGTATGTCAACAAAAAATACAGTAAAAACCTAAATATAACACATTATAAAATTTCTGAAGGATTTTCGGCTGCTGAAACCAACCTTACCATCAGAGGAATGCAATCTATTTTAAAAACATTAAACCTGAAAACAGATCTTAAAACGGTAATATAATCACAATAGAACTATTTTCAAGCCTTTGGTGAGTATAAAAGAATTCCTCGAAAAACTTTCGTAATTGCTCCAAAAGTTACTACACATGTAATCTTAAATGTAGAACACATTTAAGGATGAAATTATTGGCGGCATGCAAGAAACCGACTCTTTATACGAATGGGGTAATAATGAAAGCGTTTGCCAAACCCATTTAAATAGTTTATGTCAAATCAGCAGCGACATTTGACCTGAACCGTATCAAAAATGTTGTTTCTTATGCTCAGACAGCATTAAAACGTGCAAATATTTACCAAAGCCTCGACTCCAGAAGTTTAACGCCCAGGGTTATGAATTTAGAACAAACCTTAAATAGAATGTTTGGGGAATATCAAATACAGCGAATCTTGGCAAGAGAGCAAGAGTGTAAGGAATGTACAGAAAGCTCCCGCAGTTATCCACTTCCACTCTGAAGCTGCCAGGAGAAGTACGATAACCCCTGCAAAGAGCGCACCACAGTAAATTCCACCTCCAGCCATCGCAACCGCAAGGACCTGACCTAATCTGACATGTGATCGTGGGTTCGTCTTTGCTGAAGTTTTCTTCGTGCGTTCTCGCAGCCTCCAAATTCACGTGATGTGCTCAATTCTCATCAGCATCATGCCAATTTAGCCTCAAACACCGTCAGGACGGTTTTTAATTACAGTGGCGATGTGCGTTGCTGATTGTCTCTGCCAATTCCTTCTAATTCCCATTAAATAATTAACAATGAGACGTTGTCATCTGAAGTCAGACGGGTGCTGTCTGGTCAGGGGATCTCAACTGATATCTCATTAATCATCCTCATAATCTATCACGCAGGAAACGGGAGCGATTGAGGAAGTTGACGGTAGGAAATTGAGAACGTGTGTGTGCGTGAGGATCGATGAAGAACATTGTCTTTTACTGTAACCACTGACCCGTTCCCTCAGCTCTCGTTGGCCCCTGACCCACATCCTGCTTTTCTTCCTCCTCCTCTCGATTGAGTTCGGTTCATCTAAGCCGTGGCACCATGACCCCACATTTCTCTGCTGTGGTCATATTTCCCCCATAGAGCACAGCGTCCCGTCTCAACATGTTTCAGTGATGTGGGCACTCTAAGCTCAGCGGTCCCACGAGAACAAACAGATGTTGGATGTTTCTAAGGACGTTAAGGACATCGCTATGTCTCGTGCAAGCAGAAATAAAATTAATAAACCAATAGGGATCGGTGTTCTTGAAAGTCAATATTACATTTTTGCTTATAGAGTCTGGGAGAGGTAAGTGCTTTGTCGTATTCGAATGCATTTTTTTGATCAAAGATACAATCAAAAAGTATATTTGCGAAATATATAATGCATAAAAAAATTGCTGTTTTCTGTATATCCTGTTAAGAAGGCTAAAGCTGTAAGAACACAGAAGAGTTAAGACCTATACCTCTAAACTATAGCAAAAAAATCAAAGTGCACTAAAGAGAAATTTTACTTATCATTGTTAGTCAACATGCAATATCTTACTAAGGAAATAACGTAGGAAACATCTTTTTTTTTCAGTAAAGTTCCCCTAAATGTTAAGGGCATCTGAATCAAATTATGTGGTGATAGACTCAAACATCCTTTATAATATGAAATATGATTCTTTTATTTCTATTTTTTCCTTTTTGATGAATGGAATTTTTTTGCAACATTGGAAATGTCTGCAATGTGATTTTTTTGACAGTAAGAAAAAAATAAATGTCTTGAGGCTGAAAATGGCATTCCGCGACCACCACCCAAAAAATAAATATCAGTTAAATTCATATAAATACTATAGATCTACTGATTACATGAAATTTGCATGTAACACGATTTAGATAATAACACTGGCTTAACCAGTGATGTGAATTTGAGATGGGCTATCTATGTGTTTGCCCAATGGAAGATGGAATGAGAAAAAAATAGTTTGAAAACAATCAATATTTTTGCACTTCTGCTCGAAGCCACAGAAATGAGAGAGAAAAAAAAAAGTGTTATATTTTTTTCCTCCAATGCGGGTTAAAGTGCCAAAAACATCACTTGAATGATGAAATATCTGATCATAGGAGGCATGGTGTGCACGTCTAAACACACAAAAGGATCTTCTGGAAGCAATCATTGGCATAATAGCTGTCAGGGAGAGCGAGAGAAGTTCAAATGATCAGTCAGTTTTTGCATGTTAAAATGAGAGATGACATTTCTCCAAGAAACGTAGTCGGCAGGTCTCTGGTGTGTGAGGTAGCTGAATGGATGTGTGTGTGTGAGTGTGTGTGTGGCAAGTATCTGCCCTTTCATCATAGACATTGCTGATCTTTGGAATGAGCAGATGACTTAATACCCCAACACGGCGCTCAAACAGAATCCGCTATCAGTCACCAGGGAGAACAGATTGAGCCGAAAGATCTCTCATTTTCTCTATCTCTCGTTTCCTCTGTCCTGTTCTCTGAAGCCATATCTTCCATATACAGTACATTCGCTCTGCTCTTTGCAAAGTAATCTGTTGACAGCGCTGTAAAGACCCTACATAACTCCTAAGTTTTGTACCTTCTAGTCTATGTTCGTTATCCTTGAGGGCTTGAAGAAAAATAAACTTCTAGGAGAAATGCATGTTTAAAATATACAGTCTTTCTCGATGAAAAATAATGATGACTCATCCTTTCTAAGCTAGGTCACACACACAGTTTTATCCAGGAAAATGCTCACTAGAACGTCTCCATCTCATCAGCAGCCTCAAAAAGCCTTACCCACAAACTCGTTGCGGTCAGCCAGGGCCCAGTGATTTCTCCAATGCGAAAAATGCATTATTTGAGAAAAACATATATATTTTGTAGAGCCTTAAATGTAACTTTTGTTAAAATTGCTGTTAAATTGTAAGTTTCATGATTTCAATTAATTAGACATGCTTTTTGATTAATAAAAAAAATATTTGACCATTAATGGAATACCAAAATTTCACCCAAAAAATTCAATCATGGCATATTTTTAAATGTTTTTATAAAAATGTATCCTGGCTCTTCCAGGATACTCGGTGCTCGCGCAGAAAAAAATATAAGTCAGTTATTTACATTATAATTTAAAACTAGAAAACAACCATCAAAAACACATAGATCTGCTTTAGAGGACATGTGTCATAGGCTCCCAGTTAACGGATAAAATGGTAAAAAAGATGAAGAAAAGGAAAAACGGAAGATCAAAACTGAAAAAAACACTAAAATAATAGATCCAGTAAACGGACATAGTTTGATGCTTTACTGCACCTATAAAAATGAGTCCTAAAATCAAGAAACAAGTTAGGGCTAGCCTTATTCTTGAATATCCCGAATTCAATGTGGTTAACACAAGTTTAAGACATTTTTGCATTTTATTTTATAACAAAATACATCCATAATACCCCGCTCTTGACTTTAACTGGTGACATAATTTACATTTTGGTTTCAGTTTACAGAGTAACCTTGGACGGTAAGAGGTAATGAAGTCCTTTATAAACACCAAAAAGAGCTGATGCTTTTATTATGCGCTCCAAATGTACATTTACGGGTACCGCAGCTTTTAGGAGCAGTACAGGCCATTCTGGGCAGCGCCAGTGGGAAATGTATGTGTGTGTGTGTTGGCTCTGTGTAAAAAGCTTAGGCGCTGGGGGGGCTGCAGGTGGAATCAAAAGGTCACGGTAAATGCATTCTTTTCAGCTCTGCACTAAGAAAACATATTCATTCCATTGCCACATCTACAGGAGAAGCCCTGCTATAGTTTTGATTGACAGCATCCTCACTGGCCTCGTTGTATTCACCCCAGAACATGAATATCCTTTGGCGTGTCGGATGGAGTTACCGTCACCCGACCAGGCATAACAGCAAGGTGAGCAACGGCCGACTGCAACCGCTGCTTGTTACCATGGTACCCAGGAGTCGTCCTTTCGTCTTTTCCGAAAGCCTCATGTTCCTTCTTTTCTTTAGGGAACATCTCTCACTCACTCTTATTGTTATAAATAAGTGATGTAATTGCAAGTGCTAGACAATGCTCTGCGCTATTCAAGTGAGTTTTAGAAGTTGAGATAAGACGACGACAGAATAAGACGGAACAACAGAAGGTTAGGTGTGGAAATACGACCTGATGGATGGATAAAACAAGCTTTCTTTGGCTCCGGGTCTCTTAGGGAGAGCTTTATGGACATGTTAAATAACACGCTGGTGCAGTACGTGGGCCCGTGAAAGCAGCCGCATCAAAGAGCATTCATTCAAATATGCGGCGGATAATTACAGTATTCAAAACTTAAAGAAGTGGGAAAAATGCTAGAAAAAGTGCAATAACGAATTCGTTTCTCATTCACGTTTCATATCATAACGGCCGTGATCAATCACGTAATCTGATCAATTTCTCAATTACTCAGAGTCTTGTTTTTGTGCCCGAGTCAATACTTTGGGTCAAATTGTCTTTTTCGAAATCATGTGAACTAAAGGGATATTTTCCTACTTATTAGACAAATATCACTGTAATTTATATTGATTTAGCTCTAAAACGTGTAGCGAGAGACAGAATAAGCAGGCAAATAAAGACATCCAGAAAGTTCCGCCACTCTCAGATGCAAAATATTTTAGCCAAAAAAGTATGGTGTGAATACTCAGGGCTCGAATGACAAAAAGCATGCCCAAACCACCATCACCTTTAGATTAATAATAATGTGCATTATGTAAACTGTGTATTTGTTACTGTGCAAATTAAATACTAGTATAGTATAAAAATGAGTAATAAAAATTTTGAAAGAATTGTTTGATTCAAAGATTGTGAGAACCAAATGCAATCTGGTCTGATAAATATATGTACCATTTTTTAGGTACCTTAATGCACATTTCAATGCAGTTTTAAAAAGAAATATCCACTGCATGGTTTCAAGTGAACCCTGGAACCTTTTTATTACGTTGATATAGGTATGTATTGCAGTGGTTCAGAATTGAAATATCTGTTGTCTTTTGCTAAAGGTTAAACCGTAAACCTACCTGATAGTGTTAACAAATGCAAAACTGTTTTGTCAAACTATAGTTACACGGCATTCAAACTCTTCGCCTCTCAAGTTCATCTCCATACTCCGTGAGATATACTTTACAAACCGTCTATGAAAACCATGATATGAAGCTGGATATGTGTGATGCTAACATTCAAAAGAAAGTTTTCAAAAATAATCCCAAAATATTAACATTGTTTTGATGGCATAACATGAAGTAATTGTGTGAAAATAACTTCATTAAGCGAAACTCTGTAAATTGCAAAAGTGTTAGTGTTTTACTGCCTCATTCTCATCTTTTGGAAACTGCAGAGGTGTGTACTTGTTGGTACGGATTTCGTGTAGAGCTAAAAAGTGCACCCGGTTATGTTTATGTCAGATAGACCACATGTCACCAGAAACTCAATAGATAAAAATTTCAAGCTCCACTAGGAAAATATCTCATATACCAAAGTTCATTAAATAAATTAGTTTATGTTTTAAATGAAATGTTTTTTTAATTAAAGAGCCCCGGCCATCCCCATTGATATTTTGAATATTGTGAATATGTGTACCTCTACAGCCCTAATAGACTGATAGAACGAAAAAGACAACGACAGATAGACAGATATTGCAGATGCGTAGGATCTTCCTCCATGTGCTTCCTCAAACTCAAGACATTTCTCGAGCACTACTCTTGAGGTTTCCTCAGCTTGCATGTCTTGCATTTTTCCCCCGTGGCTGATCAAGGAAAAGTTGGTTTATGAGCAGCGGCTTGTCTCAGCGACAGCTACATCCTCGCTTATAAACTACAGCATTCAGCTCTACTGAGGGCTGCCAGCTATATCATCACCTCGCTATCAAATGAGCTCCCACCATTTCCCCCTCCTGTTAAAACGTCAGCTTGAGAGAAAAATCACCACCTCCAACCACTGTTGGATTTATACAGCACGGCTCTGAAAATGAATCTCTGCTGTGGTGCAGATAGAGAGGATGTGACTGTGTGGGTATGGAGACTCAACCCGGCCAATAAATTTGCCCACAAGGGGGTTCACACAGTCGGATGAGAGTTGTGTATGTGTAGGGTTTCTAAGTAGACCTAATGCAATTTGTAGCCCAAATGATGGTGTTGTGTAATCATAATGCATTAAAGCTCATTTGGTAAGATTTATGATATCCCTGAATTGAATTTAAGTGGCTTATAAGGATGTTGAATACAAATGTTGCTGTTCCATAGAGTTAGGCTCATCATTTATTAAACACTCTGTTGGTTTGAAATGCTCGACCCCATAGCTCTAAGAACACAAAATCTATGTGCAGAACTGCAACTAGAAAAAAAAAAGGTCTCAAGCCTTCTGAATTTAAGACTTTTACACTGTCTGCATCTTTCATATGAGCACCAAATTCAAAAATCCTCTCCACATTAAGTAGCTATCTAGCTTAGATAGATAGATAGATAGATAGATAGATAGATAGATAGATAGATAGATAGATAGATAGATAGATAGATAGATAGATAGATAGATAGATAGATAGATAGATAGATAGATAGATAGACAAAACCTAATTGAAGATGTCTGTCTAAACTTAAGTTAAAAGTCTGCTGCCACCATTGCCAAGCAAGTTTTAAATGCAAAACGCAGGCTGTGGACAGAAAAAATAAATTGATGGAGAGAGAGAGACAGAGAGAGAGAGAGAGGGAGGAAAACAAAGATGATAATGAGGATCAAACTGACAGCAGTGATTTATAAAGTGTGAGCTCTTTGCTGTGACTTTCCTCGGACACTGCTTCGTCACTTCGACACACACACACACACACACACACACACACACACACACACACACACACACACACACACACCACAGCTGGTGGTTTTGTGGGTAATGTGCTGCTGTGATTAATGTGTCCACAATGAGGGCTGTGTAAACAATGCTCTGCACAGCTGTTCCAGAAGTTGATTTTTATGTCTGATTCAGTGAGCTACTCAAAACCCAGCCCCACACTGGTAATGATCTCTCCTATGGGACCAATCGCAAACACACACACTTATACCAACACATGCACACAGATACCACTATCGGCTCCACAAACACTGCCAGGATGCAATATCTCAACTTGAGCGCTAATTCTCCGCTACATTAAGGAAAATGTGCACTTTAATTTATGTGCGGAGAGACTGGTGTTGGGAAATGGTGCAGCACTTTCTTCTCTGGAAAAATTAGTGCGTGTAGACCAAGAAATCTGTTTTAAATCACTGATAACACATGCTGAGGCACTCTTGAGGATGCAGCGTTAAACACTGGAAACTGAAAACGTGACTTATGTTGTTGAAGTTTAAAAATATACATAGGCTACTGTTTAAAATGACCGCATTCAAATCCGACACCACCAAACACCATAAAGCTGTATCATATATAAATACATGCTTTAAACAAAGGTAACAATAGTATGCAACTACTGGACATTTCTAAACGCACTCTTTCTCCTGTTTCAAAAATGTGTTAATTGGAAGTGAGATGAGCCTGTTGGATGAAAGCTTTAGTTACCTTACGACATCTTTCAAGAGAAAATCTTGAGCAGCTGTAACAGGCATGCTTTCAATAGTCTGTCATAATAGGATAAAACATGTTCCGTCTGCGAATGATGAACACTGTTAGCATTGATGTAGCACTTACAGTAAAAGCTTGGATACTCAAGAATGTAAAAGCTCTATTAGCCCAAAATATATTAGTGGTTGTTTTGTCAGGGCATCTGTAAAAGAAAGAAGGTGAGATGCTGTAAAGGAGAGAAAAGAAAAGAGAGATGGTTAAAAGGTATATGTTACTTTAGTGTAAGCGATAGTTACTATGGTTAGACTAGACATCAGTAAGAAATATGACAGAGTGATGGATAGAATGTAAAACTAAGGTTAGAATAAATGACAGACAGAATAATAGACATTTAAATCCATTGATTTTCCACTAATTGTTTTATATATATATATATATATATATATATATATATATATATATATATATATATATATATATATATGTATATATAAAAATTGTTTATTTTTCAACCTGAAATGCTGGGTTCAGCTTGTTGGGTCATCTTGTACGTCAAAACTGTGAAACTGTGAACAAATACATGGCTCGCTCAAAATTGTTCCATTAATTTACATCAGAATCATATTCAGTATTTTCCATGTCCACTTTTTTTCCACACTTGCCATGTTTTTGTTTTCACACATCTACACTGGAAACAAAAAAAGCATTGCAAATCATTTGAACTCTAGCAGTTTCCTGTCAAGGATTTGTCATGTAGCTCCATCACTTTTTTTAATTGGTTCCATTGTAGTTTGTTGCATGTCGCTGCACCACTTTCAATGCCACTTTCTGACGCTGCACTTGGTTTTTCATGCCACATTTTTTTAAATTAGCGCGGGCTAAGCATTTTTCTCTCATGAGCCAGACGTGGCCCTGATTTCTTACATGCTCACAGTAATGTGTATACACTGTAGCAAGTCTGCATTTGCTTAGCAATAGTAGCAGATTTAGTCCACCAAGACATTGTCACACATACAGTAGGCTATTCTGAGAATGGTCTTAAAAGAAAGACAGACAGAAAAAACTTCTTTAAAATGCCCCTATTATGCCATTTCCAATATTGCCTTTCTTGCAGTGTGTTATGCAGCTGCATGTGAATATAAAATTTGCAAAGTTGTAAATCAGAAAGTGTCAATCAACTCTATACAGCCTAAAAGAGTCATTAGTAATTCAAAGTAATCCCACTTCCATTAAGGTGACATATTTGAATAATTTTCCGCCCGTGTTCTATGTTGGCCGACCATGAACAACTTGACCCTGCCCACAAACAAATCATTTTACTGACAACTTTCACTCAAAACCTGTGAGTTAAATAAATATTAGATGCTTATTTTCCGTGGAGCGTTCAAAATATACAATGTGACAATGGGCATCTTTTCGATGTGCTGTGCGTGGTAGATCAATCACAACAGAGCAGGCCATCTGACCAATCAGAGCAGAGTAGGCTCACGGAAAGGAGGGGTTTAGAGAGACTGAAACTTCTTCGAATGAATCATTTGAGAATTGCTGGAAAATAAGGTGATATTAAACACATTTTGAATAAACAAAAGCATTTTTTCATCTTGCACGCATGAAAATCTATTGTAGGAGACTCCCAAAACAATATTAAGATCCATAAAAATGGCATAATAGGGGCACTTTAACTGTAGGGGCAATGTTTGTTTATGTTTCTCTAGATTGATGGGATTGAAATGAGCTTTTGTGTCAGTAGCGGCGCGGTCATGAAGTCTCGTGTTGGCCCAGGGCTGTCTTTGCATCTTGTTCCTCTCAGGCAGCATTGTTCATTGATTTAAGCTCGAGTTTAAGGGTTCGGTTTACCTAATGATTCCCCTGGTTCCTTTCCTGCATGACCAGAAAGTCAAAAGCCCTTGAGACATGCACAGTCTAGCGCTGCTCAAGAGTGGACGCTTACATACACAGTTTAAGCTGAGAGCGTGAAAACAACGGCACGCTAGTGACACTGAAACAGCTCACCGCCACGAGCCAAAGATGACTGTGCATAAGCCGACACAAACGTTTAAACTGATACTCTCTGTTGTCGAAACACTGCAATTGCTGATGGATGAAAACGTATCCTTTTCATGTCCTCAGCGGTAGTGTCTAACCCGCATGCATACCGTATATTCTGTGTTACCGATATAGTCAGTATTAATAGCTAAGCTAAAAGAAAAGCAACGCAGTGATCACCGAAAGAACTGTTAGTACTTACAGAACCGGTACACACTACTCATTTCTATTGGAGAACAAAGGCCAGAGAATTTATTCTTTACCACTGCAGACTTTAGTATAGCCTGAGCAAAAAGCTTCCACTTAACTGAATTGAGTTGAATTTATAATCTGTCTGCATCCTGAACAGCTTTTAGTGTTTGCAGGGCATGTACACAAAAACACAAGCAAGCAGCAATCAAAACAGAAAATTAGCACTTAAGCATTAGATATATAACATGATTCTATTGCGGACCGATTGGATCAGATATTTTATGTTTCCTTGTATGAAGTGACACTGATCTGTCTTCTCTGATGACTCGTGATCAGATGTAAATATCACCCGTATACAAGGACTGAATGGAAGTGGTAAAAGAAAGCATGGAAATAAAGTAAACTCTACAGAGAAATTCTAGTATTTTTTACAAAACTGTTAAAAGTGCAAATAAACTGCAATCAGCAGCACACTCAGAAGCCTTGTGAATTTCTTTAAACTGGGAATAAATATTCTTAAATGAATACCAAGTAACATTACTTTTACATGGTGAATATGATATGTATACTGCAGTGACGAGCAGAATATATAAATATATATTTTAAATCAAGGATTTAAAGTTCATCCCCAGTGCAGAATTGCCCTGTCCATTTCTAATTAACGTAAATAGACCCTCACGGAGATTAAAACATTTTTAATGCTGGTTATGAATGCAAACATTTAACATTCAAATGTTAATATTTGCTGAATGCTGGCAGTATATGAAAAAACGATTACAGCTTTTGCCTTTCTATTATTAGTATCAGAATGAAAATGTATCCGTACTGTAAAACTGGTCATTAAAATTTTTTAAAAAATGCCTGTGTTGACTATTACTGAACAGAAATATGTAACAAAAGACTGAACTGAATGAAAAATAGAACATTAGATAGAATGATTGAAAGTTTTCAACATGATTGGCTCCATTGGCTGATTCTTCTGCCCATGAGCTTACTTCATATATTTTATTTCATATAGTTTATTTACTTACAGGGTTTTTCCCGCAGTGTAGCTTGTTTCTCTAAAAACCTCCACCCCCCCAGCTCCACCTGTCTAGATTTGCTATGAGATGCATGCATTTCTTACATGCTCACAGCAGTGTGTCTGTGTACGTATTGTAGCGAGTCCATATTTACACAGCAGCGGCAGCTCTAGCCCACCACGACCAAATACATTATCATACATACAGTACGCTATTCTGAGAGTGGTACTGAAAGACAGACAGACAAAGGAACGGGGTGAAGGAACAATAGATAGACAGACAGACAGACAGACCGACAGATAGATAGATAGATAGATGGAGACTGATAGTGTGATAGAGCAATTGGTTTGAGTTTGAGATGGAGTGGGACCCCAGGTGTGCCATCTTACACAGAGGAAATTGAGCAAACGGAGGATAAGTGAGATGGAGCACTGTGTCTCAGAGTCGCCAATCAAACTGGCCACTCTGCCCCATTAGCACTCTCAGCCTCCCTTCACAACCTGAAACGATCATCAGCCGCAGCACCCAGAACTCAACATGTTGTCTCTCTTATCTCAAGTTGCTCTTGTTTTTGCTCTTTCTAAATCGAAAGTGGGGTTTTTTTCAGGCGTGATCTCTACATTAAGGTTGGACATTGTTTGAATTTTATCGATTCCGATCTATCAATTCAGATCATGCTTTCCATTCTGATTCTAAAAGAAGGTACAGATAAATAAAAGTCAAACATTTACATGTCAAACATATTTATTAAAAGCCACTAGACTAATACAAATTCACCCCCCGGTTTTTTTGGAAATCTGAATCCGATTCTAGAACACCCAACCCCTATAACCCTTTTACCTCTAAAGAGTATGTTTAGGAAGACATACTCAAACTCAGTGACCATGATAATACACTGAAAGGCCAGCAACAGGCAGAGAAAAACTCCACAGGGAAGAGAGAGAGAGAGAGAGAGAGATAGCAACAGCGAGAGCAAGGCCCTGGGTGGTTGATGTGTGGGTTTGCTGGAGCAGTGCTGTTGAGTGTTTCTGGCAGGCTCCAGATGTGCAGGAGCCCAGGGGCCCAGCGACGTGTCGCTCCCCATGAACCGGCATTCCCAGAGAAACAGAGAGGGAATGGGACAGGAGGTGGGCAGGATGATTATAAGTGTACAGAGGTGGCATTAGTGAAAGGATGCGAGACTACCTAAATAATAATAACTTAATTAATAAATAAATAAAAAGCTGCCAGAGGCAAACAAGTTTATATAAGTCTATTAAAGTGCCAGGGACTGTGTGCAGGCAAATAATCTCTAAAGGTTGTATATGTGACTGAAGATGATGGTGACGTTCTTCATCAGGCAATAAGGCATCTATTTGTTTCACAAGTTCCTTTTAAAGAATTAATATAAGGATGCTTGCTTTTATACGCTATAAAGATTTTATTTACAGTTTCCAACAATTTTTTTCATATTATAGATTCTATATATTATATTATAGATTCAATTTATAGTGTTAAAATATATAATATATATATATATATATATATATATATATATATATATATATATATATATATATATAAAAAATCTATCTATCTATCTATAATTCATTGTAATACATTTTAATACAGAGCAGGCTGGATGGCAAATCAAACGAGACATTATATTCACTGGCCAAAATTCTGACATAAAGCGTTGTCAATTTCAATTGAATTTCCTAATACGACTCAGCCTGATCGTTTGAATGTCTTGCATTAAGCTTTTTTTTTTTCCACCAAGGATGATGTTCAGATGAAATTCTCATAACAAAATACCTCCATTAGCACTAGCAGCTAATTTTGAGGTTTGGCGAATATAATTTGCCCCATTGACCAAACCTCAGACAACTCCCCGTGTGTCCGTATCAGAGTGTATGTGTGTGTTAATGTGTGAGTGGGTGTATTATATTTCAGCGAGAATAAGCAGCTCTGAGAGTGAGCAATTGCTACTAACGAAACTGATATTTCTCCTGCATGCGTTTTCTAAAACACACCCAACCCGATACTGAACCCTTCACAGAAGTACAGCAGAAAACATTCTTCTCCAATGCAAGAGAGGAAGAGGAAATGTGCAGGTTGGATGTGAGTGTTTTAGATTCAACCTTAGGATTGCGAGTTAAAAAGGGGTCTGTCAACGCAGCGGGACATAAGTGACATCAACTATATACTCTAACACCTATTTTGAGGTTCAAATCACCGCTTCTCTCCTGTAAGTGCACATTTAAGTGTGTCTTTGTCCTGTGTATGTGTTCATCTACACGTTAGCGCCTAACCCTACCCTCCACGTTTAAAATAGCATCTCAGAGCGACAACAGTTCAATCCCTCTCACAGAGACGGCAGCACACAGCTCAAACACACCAGTGCTAATGAGAGATTACACTGGCTTAACCAAATCACTCACAAAACAATGGTCTCTGTAAACACACACACACAGAGCAAACATTAGCAGCTAATTAAACGCATTATACTACACTGCAGATGTATTAAATATGCTAACATGGACCCCTAAATTGCATTTTTATTATATACATGAATGGATAATGATTTAGTTTTTAAGAGAGCACAAATGAAGATAGTATAGTAAAAAAAAAGAATCCTTGTGAAAATAAGTTTAATTTGATGATCAGTTAATTTGCTGTCATATAGAAATAAATATATGACTCGCTGATTCACTGATTAGTTATTTATGTTTACATTTTATGTTGTTTATTTATACACAGAAGCCATTTTTGTTCAGAAATTGCTTGTGAATTTCACAATTATTTACAGAGACATGGCAAGTAACACGATGAATTGATTTTTTAAAAGACTGAAATATTATTTATGCACTCCAATAATTTTATTTGCAGCTTCAAAAAATTTTTTTGTGCTGTAGAAGTACACTTTCTCTAAAACTGTACCTTAATATTTTTGAATTAAATCAAAGCTATTTTTTTGCACTAAAATATATTATATACTGAATCAAAATCTCCCACTGCCTATGAGCTTTAAATTAGGCAATATTGTTTTATCTTGTTGTCTGTCTCTCTCTCTCTCTCTCTCTCTCTCTTCTCCTTTAACAAGTCCACGAGCCAGTTATGAGAAGGCAAGACTGCTGAATATCCAAATTCAATTGAGTCATTAAACTAGAGGACCACATTAATATTTCATCAGTCTTATTACAGCAACAATTGCAGGGGAGAATTCTATAAACACACAGACACGGCTACAGCAGCATATGTGACCATGCACACATACATATGCATATTCCTTCTGGAAGCTTTTTAAATGTCTGTGTGCTTGCCAATCCCCACTGAATAAATCCCAGGAAAAAAACCTACTCTTATACATATACACTTATACACACAAAAGCATCATGCCATATTTAAACTCTGATTTTTAAGTGGAATGTTATGTTTACGTTAAGAGTTTATATTACAATTTAATCATTATAATTCAATTAAATATTCTATAATTAAAACAGTTTGCAAGTGCAAGTGTTAGAAATAACAATATGTAATATATATATAGTATATATAAACACCATAAAAATATATAAACACCAATTCAACTGTTATGCACCTTATTATTAAGAAATAATAATAATTACATTTTATTTTATCTTTGCATATATTATAACATAAACCACATTTTGAGGCATTTGCATTATATTTATAAACGTAATGCATTTGCATTATTTATACACAATTAGTTTTTTAAATAAAGAGTGCGTTTAAATAGCAGTATATTTATTTACTGTATTAACTGTATTATGTAATGTACTGTGAATATATATTAATTCACCATACATACTGTTGACTAGGCACACGCACACACATTTTATGCCATTTCATTACAAACTAATTCTATAAAACTAAAAAATAGTTAATTCATTTGATTATTGCTGTAAAAGAAATAAATACTACGTTTTCAGCTGTGCTATTACTTTAACCCTCCGCGGCTTCTGTCTCCTAATCATCTGCTAAAAGCCTGGAACCAAATCAAAGGCATGAAGAGGGAGGGGAATCTCACATGGGCATTGTACTGAAGATCAAAGTTATGTTAAAGCCCCGAAGGAGGTAAAGTGGGGTCTGCCAGGCTTCTGCCAGCATTCCCGCAAGCCACAGTGATTTTGCTGCTATTAAAAGGCTGGTTGGATCCGGTTGGCTTATGGAGAAAGACATACTGCGGGGTGCTGGGGGGCCAAAAGTGCAACAGAGGTGAGGCCCCTCGAGACTTTGCTCGATGTTCTCGCTCTCTTTTCATCATGAATAATGCACAGAGCCACGCTGACCTTTCTATGCAGGGTTCACTCACACACCGGACTCAGAGCACGCTCAGTTCAACTTGTTTGATCAATGCAAACGGAAGATTTGTCCCAGGATCTCGTGGCTTTGCAATACTACGCTCAGTGTATTTCTGTCACCCCGCGTTATTTTTACACTGACATGCCTGAGATTTTACAAATGTTTGTCAAGACATGACAAATAGCGTGTATGCTGTATATATAATGTTTGAGTTGTTATTGCTGCGGGCTGCAGTTTAGGAAACATTTCTTGACTAAGTGAAGGGAAGATGCGGTTAGAGAAGTTGTTTATTTATCAGGATGGCAAAATGCCAGGTACATTCTTCCTTTTACTCCAGTTTAAGTCAGTTTGTTGCAGCATATGCACTTCCATTATTTCTGGATCGCTGTATTTCCTTTCATTTAAGATGACACGTTAGATGTGTACAAATGTGTGCATCTACTTCTCAATTAGCAATGCTACTCGTAGACAAGCTGCAATTATTTCAAGTTTCAAATACTTAAAGGTGCACTCTGTACTTTTACTTATGGCTTAAATCTAATTTATCAAAAGTCATTTAATGTAATTAAAACTTATATATTTTAAAAAAATTTAAGAAATGCCTTACGAAAAAGGTCAGTAAAACAGTAATACTGTGAAAGTGTTCCATTTCAATACATTTCAAAATGTAACTTATTCCTGTTCTGTTTTCGTGACAAATATTTTTATACAGGATTCTTCAATGAATAGAATTCAAAATGGTTTGTAATATTATATATGTCTGTACTGTCACTTTTAAATAATTGAATGCATCCTTGCTAAATAAAATATTAAAAAAATAATAAATAAATAAAAATAAGAATACCACATCAAAACGGCAAATATAATTAGCAATGCTACCTTACTTTAAAATTCCATTTTTAATTCTACATATTTTTACAAATGCAAAAATGTACAGCCTTAAACTTTGTGCTTTGTTGATGGTTAATGCTATACAAGTGACCCATTATGTAATCAGATTTATAATATATTTTATTTATTCATATTATCTTCATATGCAATGTGAATGATACCGCATATACTGTACAAGCAAGCAGTGCAACGTGACATAACAAAACTCCTATTATAAGTCAGTCAATAAAACCGTCTAGACTGCCAAGCTGCAAAACATCTATATAGAGGTATAATTGTAGCATGGAAAGTATGTCAAGGACTACAAAAATATTCCAGTAACTGACTTAAAAAGGACAACAAGCATTACACTATAATTCTGGAAATTAGTGATGCCTTGAGTACAAGTGACGTAATAAAAATACGTAACGTCGTTACTCATAAGTAACGTCACTTTTAAATGTAAAGTTCCCCATATTGCTTATAAGTATTTTAGCCTCAGCTGATTTAACGGCACAAGTGTCACTTTAAAATGCTATTCTATTGCCTGAACCACTCAAAGAGCAAGTCACGAGACGAGAATAGGATCAATCTTCAGGTTTTGCTGTGTGTGCGCGCGCGTGTGTGTAACCCTGAGAAAAAAAGCACTCACGCTCAGATGCTCTGTCTGCTGGAGAGGGTGAGAAGAGATGATAGCCTGATTAAAACAAGATGTGAGGTCTGAAAACATTGATCCACCAAATGCATTTCATATCAGCCCGAGTCCTGAGACACGGGACCTGATTAAAAGATAATGGCACATTACTCCCTGGAGCAAAACGCAGCGAGAGAGAAAGAGAGTGAGAGAGAGAATGAGAGTCTTCTAGGTGACAGAAAGAGCCTCGGCACGTAAAGCAAGAGAGGACACGGCGTTCATCGGCTCTGAAAACCATGACTGCTCCTTCTCAGCCTTCTGATGACATTCCATATACGCTTGATGTATTTTCACTGAAACCTTTTTATAAATTAGAGGAAGCGTGGAAATATCATGCAAACAGCCACCGAGGTCAATTATATTCAGAATGTTTAACCCAAGTAGTAAAATGTAGGAAAACAATTAAGTAAATTATCCATGGTTGGACTGTTTTCGACAGTGAAAATATGTATTTAATCATTTTATTCATCAAACGGTAGTCGTACTAAACAGCAATGTTTACCTTGATTTGATATTACATTTAATATATGAAAATTTGAAATGAATAAGTCATATTACACGTTTGACTGAATTGAATTTAACAACATTGGTAAAAATTTGAGAGGTCATTAAAACATCTGAACACCATCATAAAAGAATAAATACTAACTTGGAAAAAATAAGTCTAATAATTTGAATAATTTGATTAATTTGTGCTGTTAGATTAGGGTAGCGTTGAATCATTACTGTGAATCATTTCATCAAATATATTTAAAGTCAAACTCAATCACAGAAATACCTGTGCAACCATTATAAAATTATATATGTAGGTAAATATGATTGTTGATTAGTATATATTGTAATAGTGGTGAATATAAGGTTTTTTCTTGTGGTCATGCACTGAGAAACTGTGGAAAATATCCATTCATTGTCAAATAATTTGTAAAAAATAATTAAAAGGAGGTGTACTGTTTATAAATAAATACCAATTAAATAGCAATATTGAACTCGAGTGTTCGAAGGTATTATACTGCTCCAGCATCGTCACACGTAGCCTCCTCTCTCTCGTTCAGATCTTTCTATTGACTTCACAGAGATCATCCTTCCATCTGTATTCCAGAGAAGAACCATAGATTTCTTTCAACGGATACTCGACACACACTACCACCTTAAGGACACTCAGAGGGCATCCTGAGCCTAACTGCTGCATGCACCGTACGTAACACGCTTTCATAATCAGGTGAGTGACGTCAGCCCGTAATCAGAGCGTTGTGAGCTTTAAAGTCTTGCCTCTTTTTCATTCAAGGTTTTCAACAACAATGAAAAGATTAAAAGTCTTCTGAGCCAGCAAGTCAACCTTAAAAAGTCATTTGGAGCTGCACATAGTGAGGAGATAGAGAGAGGAGAGAGAGACTGCTGCTCTTTCAATCCCTTTTCATCACAACAGAAGCTGACAACTGACAGCTGCAGCCCTCCATCTGACAAACACACACACACACACACACACACACACACACACACACACTGTCATCACGGGCACAGCATTGCCCTCAGAGACTGCAGGTATCCACAGTATGTGACAATAACCAGCTCTGTTATGCAGATCTGCAAACAAACACACACACATATACTCTTGAGCAGCTCTGGCAGAGTTGGCAGAGGAGAAGGGAAATCTTGTAGAATGAGTAATAATATCTACTTGTTTCTCTACCCGCTGCTTAGCCAGTTCCTCTCGGCCACTTTGTGACGTGACGTCTGTGAACGTATATATCGCGCTCAAAATCATACAT
The DNA here is from genome assembly GCF_018831695.1 of Puntigrus tetrazona. Taxonomy (NCBI): domain Eukaryota; kingdom Metazoa; phylum Chordata; class Actinopteri; order Cypriniformes; family Cyprinidae; genus Puntigrus; species Puntigrus tetrazona. The sequence goes on along the minus strand of NC_056709.1, from coordinate 17,883,806 downwards.
CTAAATCCGAGCGGCTGGCAAGTCGGGGTTATGTTATTGGCCCAATGAGAGATGCGCCATAATTAAAAGTCATAAAGTCATGTTTACAAGACACCAGGCTGCTACAACAAGCACTTCCAGAACGAGACGCTCGATTTGGCAAACTACGTGATGGCCTGAGAGTCTTCCTTCCTTGCTCGCTCTTCTTTAAGTGGGTGGTTCTTGGCCAGAGTAAGCTGAAAAGTGGACCATGCCTGCATTTTACAACATCTCTATATATCTCTGTCTGTCTGTGCAGGTACAAGCTGTCTTTGGTATCTCAACCTCCCTCACCTATCCAGAATAAAAAAAAAAAAAAAAAAAATAATAAATCACTCAAACCTGTCACCTTCCTTTCCCTCTCTCTATGCCTCTTTGCCTGACGTGATTTGTATAATAGGAGTTCCTGCATCAAAATATTGCGCTATTTCGAAACACTATTGCTAAGTGTATGACGTTCTTGTGAAAATATGCAAAAAATACAAGAGACATAGGGCCAGATTTACTAAAGAGGTCAAATTAATTCTGAATTCTGTAAAACCGCCAATAGGGGGGCAAAGAACTGATTTATGCCAACACCGGATCATTTCCAAAGTGGCTAGCGAAACCAGCACAAATGACCAAATACATTTACGCTTTCAATTTCCGCAATAAGAACGTTTTAAATAAAATGCGTTTTGACTGCGGTTTCGAATACCGATTCAAAATCATTCTCCATCCCGTTAACCCTTTGCAAACGGCAGATGTTTAATGTCATCACCATTCAGGAAGTGATCTAATTTTTGCTGTGAAACAACAGCACGTACTGCAAGCATAATTCTGCGGCGAGACGATTATGCGATAAATTAATCCAGTTAAATAAAATTAGAGAAAAACGCTACACCCTCATATAAAGATAACTGTCAGTCACTGTAAACTAATTTAGCTCTTAATTTTCATTTTGCAAGATTCCTTTCTGTTGATTATATTTCTGCAAGAGCCTGGAAGACACTGACCCGACTGTAGGCTCAGAGCTTGAACGGCTGTTAAGACTGTTGTTCCAGAATCAACAAAAGCGGCTCAGCCAGGAACCCTACTCGCGAAATCACACTGAATGTCATTTTTTGGACCTGCTCTCCGGCTCAGAAAGTTTTTATGCTTTCTCTAACAACCCAAATCTGATCTTCGCTGTCTCCCCCTTTTTTCGTCTACTCCATAAGAACCATATGATTCGCCGCTAACGCTGCCTTAGCCCGCTGGCTGTCAGACGACTGTTTAAAGAGACAATTTCTGTAGTCCATTACGGCTGATAAATTGGATTTAGACCAGAGAAGCAGTGCGAATGAGTGGCTAAATACAATGCTTGACACATTCTCTTGGCTGAGAAATGCTTGTGCTGGCTGCGACGGCTAGAGCAGTAAGACAATTATCATACGGAGAACGGCAGAGTTCTCCATCAGGCCTAAAAACAGAAGCAGACAGACAGGCTTGGGTCTCAGCTTTTTGGAAAAACAAACTGTTTATGCAGGACACTCTTCTCAGTTTTTTTGTGCTTTTGCTCATCTCGGTTTGGACAGTGTTTGGAGTTTGTTTAGCAGAGCTGAGCCAGGAGCTGAAACGATCTGGGAAGGTTTTGTTTAGGCATATATATATACATATAGCACCTTTGTCCGGTTCACAGTCTCAATTAGCTATTGTTTTTCTTTATGAATCTTTTTTTCTTTATGTGGTAGACGATGCATCTGTTTATGTGCGGTTGTCATCATAAGAGGGTTTGGATGATAAGAACTCAATACAAGTTGGTGGTGATTGTCAATTTTAATAAAACCACAAGAGTTTACGAGCAGACGAGAGAAAGAAAAAGTTAATGCAAGTTCCCATTTCCCCAAAAGACAATTTCTTTTTACGATAATGTTTTGTGAAATGGACAACAGACTTTTCATTGTGATTTAATTGAATGCTGTTGCTAAATCTTGTCTTAACATCTCAAAAGACTGCACTGGGTCTGATGTATTTCATTTTCAAATTATGAATTGATTATTTCACAAATATGAGTTTGATCATATCTATAACAACAAAACAGAGTTATGATAACCTCGACATGGCAATTATATTTATATAATTGTAATAAATATTGAAAAATAAATTTCATTATTTTTATGTAAAAATAAACATCATAGTAATAATAATAATTATTATTAATATTAATGAAAACGTAATGTAACCTAACCTAATATACAATTATTTGGTACCTGTTTAAGAAATACAAGCATCATCACCAGTATCATCAACCACCAACTTACAGCGTAATATATAATAATATAATTTAACACTGCATTATACATAATGTAATAATAATAAATAAAACTATACTAATGATAATTATATATATACACACCATCTATACATTACGTCTTAAATCAAATGACCGTGACAAATATTCTGTGAATGAACTGTCCCTTTCAATATGCCGGTTTCATCAATGGATTCAGTCAATTAGGATTCAGTGACATATAATGACTGCTAATTTGTCAGCGTGTGATTTGAAAGCATTGAAAATGAATTCTTTTACCATTCAAATGCTAATTGCACAGTTATTTATAGAGTATAATAATGTTCCTCTTCATGCTGGCTGAAAGACAAAAGCTTCCTGTGACACTTAAACACACACACGCACACGCACACACACACACACACACACACACACACACACACACACACACACACATGCCCATGCAGAGCCACACAGATGGAAATCACACAAGCACTGGGCTAAAAGATAACCTTAGTCCATAAGATTAATGAAGAAGCGTTTCATAACTGCATGGACAGCAGTTCCGCTCACCTATTTGTCTTCACAATATTGATAAATATGCAGTCTGCAACCAAGCCTCCAGTTAACCAGAAAGTGTCTCAGTTACGAAGCAAATACGCGACTCATCCGCTGAGATAAAAATGGTTCAGGATTCCAAAACTGACAGGTCTCCTTCAATGTGTCACGGGTGAGCTCTCTCGCAATGATCTCAAAGCGTTCTCGTCGGGGCCGGGCGGCATCTATCCGATACACAGCTTTATATCGGGCCATTAAGGAACTAATATCATGATTTAGGCCTGCGGAGCTGTCGCCTTTATGGCCCGAGTGCGTTTTTTACAAGCTGCGCAGATTAGTTTCTGTCTATCGCTCAGGGTAAAACGTGTAATCTAACATCTCATAAGACCAAGAAAAAGGGACGATAAGAGTGGAATTTTTCTTGCCTTTAAAATCTAACCTTCAAAAATGGATTTGCAAGTGTGTCAAGATAAGCCGGGAATATAAACTCTGACATATCGCCTAAACGGCTAAATGTGCAATAACAGTGGTTTTAATAAGACTGCCATTCGTGGCATCAATGTTTGTTTACATGCTATTGGAATGTTCCTGCATGCATGAGCTGAACAGAAGAATGGCTGGATTTACTGCTGTTATACTGAATACCTCACCTTCTGCACTCTTAAAAATAAAGGTTCTTTATTGGCATTGATGGTTCAATAAAGGACCTTTAACATTCATGAAACCTTTCCAATACACAAAAGGTTGTTTATACACACTTAAAAACAAAGGTTCTTTTCTGGCATTGATGATTCCATAAAAATCTTTAACATTCATAGAACTTTTGCAATGTACAGAAGGATCTTCATAGACTTATTAAAAATAAACCATCAATGCAACTGGAAAATCTTTAACATTCACAGAACCTTTCCATTCTACAAAATAAAAAAGGTTCTTTATAGCAGGGGTGAAAAAGGTTTTTTAGCTTGATAAAATATCCTTTTAAGGAGGTTTCTTGGAGAACCGAGAAGGTTCTCCTACTGCAACTCTGGCACTTTCCAGTAGAGCTCCAAATTTGATCAAACTCAAGTGTCTGGCAATCCTGAAAACCTTTACTAGGTAGTTCAGGTGTGTTTTATTAGGATTTGAGCTAACCTTTGCAGGAAAGTGGACCTTGAGGGCCAGAGATGCATACTCCCGTTCTACTGAATAAAGTCTGTGAATCTGTGAATAAAAAAATTACAAAATAAATATATTTCACAGAATGGTCTTTGTGAACAAAATAAATGATATAAAATTATTTTAAGAGATGCTCAGGTGTTACATTTTGACACAAGCCCTGTCTAAAAATGTGCCGATGGCAATGCGCCCGATGTGCCTGGCAGTGCAATCCTCAGCTGGCCAGCTGCAGACCGTGGCCCATTTAACAATGTTAACATATTTATGGAGGGGGAAGCTGAGATGATGGCCAACTCATGAGTCCTGGTGACAGGTACTCGTTTAGACCATCTCCTCTGCCATTACTACCCCTCCCTGATCAAATGGAGACCATCTGTCTGCATAGCGACACAAATACACACACAGGCACGCAGACAGATGTAAATGCCCGAACAGCACGGCCCTCGATGATGAGTCTCTGCGTCTCCCAAGAGCCGCATCTGCAAATAATGATAGATGCTGGTCATTTTTCAGGGATTGATCCAGTGCATCTTCTCTGGGCCTGTGCCGTCTGCAGCCTCTGAGCACTCTCTTCTCCGACCCCGCGGCTATCACGCTCGATCCTGAATAATAAATATGGGCTAGCATTTCAGGCCGAAACTGCAACTCATCTGAGCTTATGTTTCCTCTAAAACTAGACTGAACGAAAGATGTAATTCTAGAACGGCGAGGGCATCGTTTTATAAGGGGCCATTTTGGGATTAAGCGATGTAAGCGTCAGTGCAGCCTTAAAACCAATTAATCGGAGTCAGTTTCTCTGGTATCATTTTACTCACCATGACCCGATTTCCTTCCATATGGCTGAAGAACCAAAATCTCTCAAGTCCAAAACAGGATTGTGTGCCATTCAGAACTTAATTGAGAATTTCTTTTAAATTCTAGTGAATTTCCTGTATTTAATTGGTGTAGAAGAAAGATTGCAGAGCTGTCATTTGAAATTTAATGCAAGAAAATAGAAAAGTAATAGCTAGAACAACAGAAACACAGAATGATAGAATGAACAATGGATAGATAGATCACAGTTTTTTTAAATCAAATGTTAACTAAATCAAATACATTTCAAGAATTTATTCTCTGTATGTATATGTAGAGCAGATTATATGTAACATTATAATGTAATATAATATTTAGTATTTTTTTTTATTTGTACTACTGTCTGTTCAAAATAAATGAAACCAAGCATATAGATAGATAGATAGATAGATAGATAGATAGATAGATAAACAACGATGACAATAAATGAACAAGTGAACAAACAAACTAACAAACAATAGATAGATCAACCAGACGACAGAATAAACAACCAAATAAATAAATGAAAGATAGAATGAGCCTCCTATGAAATCAAAGAAAGATCCAAATCTCAGCAATTTTCCATGCTGCTCTAAGATGTGTGATAACACACAAAAAGAGTCTTAATATGATTTCATAAACACAGTGTCACTGTTTTCATAACCACATACAGTAGGATGAACCAAAGATATTCTTACTGCAAAAGTAAAAAAACTGCGATCAGTAACCAGGGAATGGACTCTTACTTGACGCCTCTTCTGAGAGCGTTGGCCCATTACATTGACGTTGGGTAGAGTACGCTATCAGAGGTGAAGGGGCTTTCATCTGTTAAGTGTAATTTAAATCTCGTTCATTGATTTGGACTTGAAGTGGTGCTCAGGCTAATTCCAGCGGAACAGTAATTCTTCACAGCAGCTTGGACGAGAGTAAGGAGCCGTAGCTGGCAGAGCTCACGTGTCTCAGTAATGCACAGAGACAACGGGGAGATTTTCTAAATGTAATGGAGAACATCTCAAAGGTGTTAAGAGTGCTGGACAGGTTACATTTAAAAAGAAAAAAAGGAAAAAGGCAGAGAGAGATAAGTAAGGAACAGAGAAGTTTGGCCGTTATATACATAGTGATCTAAACGTCTGAGAATACTCTGAAAATCTGATATCAAAATTTAAGTAGCAACAAATTCTAAAAAAAAATTCCAAAAAGCATAAATTATTAATAATATAATATAATTTTGAAGAACATGTACAACATATATACTGCCTGAACTAACCTTGCCTTGTCAAAAAAAAATGTTAAAAAGGCGGGCTAGTTGCACTACTAGAATTTTGGACCCCACTATATAGCAACTAAACGGTTTTGGACTGTCATGACATGAACAAACAATATCATATGAGGCATTACCCATCAAGAACATGAAAGGAACGTATAAAAAAGGGTACAGTGATGGCATACAATGCAAAAACTTGCAGGTGTCTTTAAGACACAGCTGCAGAGCCATAGAGAGCCATTATTCAAGCATGATGCTTGACGTCAAAATGGCACCTTTGTGCGTGACAAAAAAATTCTGAGAACGCCACTCCGAGGCATATTACCAACATCCGCAGCTGCTTCCTTCTCTCTCTTTCTCTCCTTCCCTCCCTCTCTTTGCCTTCCTCTCTGTTCCTCTATGTCACAGAAAGTGTCACAGTGTCAGGCAGAGGCGAGGACCTGTCACGCAACACAAACACACACCACCTTAATGAGAACTCCTCCCTGCCTCCTCCACAACTATCCGTTCTGAACCCACACACACATAAACACATCACAATCGACTGTCACATCCGGCCCCCGGTACCCTTTCCAGACTTTGTGGCTTTTGAATTCGGCGTGACAATTCAAATGTATTCCAAAAAAAAAAAAAAAAAAAAAAAAAAAGTTGGGGAGATTGCAAACTGCCATCCTGTTTTGCCCTCTCCAGCGAAGAGTAAAAAACTATAATTGCTTCATCCCCGCTTCGGCGGAATGGACGAACAATACGGCGGAAGTGACAGGCAGTGAAAGGGAAGATATATACCATTTGAGAGTTTTCAGCTTATGAGAGTTCAGGGCCTTTTTTTTTTTTTTTTTTCTGTGTGGTAATCAATGCTCTCTGTGCCCTTTCCATCCACAGGGAAGATATTATACACTCCCTTCCACTGGGACGCCCACTGCTCTGATATAATGTAATGCCATAAACACAGACTTCTGGGAAAAAAGAGGTGGAAGGAAAAACGCCAGTCTTTTCATTTCGAAAAAAGACATTTCTAGCAATTCATTCATTTACTGTGCTCAAAATGTATTTTATTTATATCCAGACACTTGGTTTGAACCGAGCAAGTCATGAGAAAATGTAAAATATAAATGGGAAATAAATATTTTAAAAGGTGGCAAATTCATAAATTTGCACTATGGTTATGAAACACAAAATATTGGCTGATCTATCGGCCTTGGCCAATATATCAGTTGACCTCTACATAAAAATGTGTTGTTTGCACCCAAAACGTTCTGAAATCTTTCAAATACACCCTGGCAAACCAGTTTAAGCTAGTTTCGGCTGTTTTCAGAAGGGTTGTATTGTAAAACCGTATATTCTTGCACACTGTATTAAAAGAAGGATGTCACGCACATTTCTGGAGGAGGTCACTTTTGAAAGTGATAAAAGAAAAGTGAAGTGGCACAAGCCTCTCAGTGTCTATCTGAGGGAGCTCTAATAAATAATGCTTCTTCTAAATACCCGCAGTGAGCTTTGCTAAATCGGCCATGAAAGCACAAAGTAATCTCAGAGCTGTGTTTCTGTGATCCAACAGAAAAAAACTAGACAGTGATGCATGCAATTCATGGATGTAAAACAATAGGGATAGAGACTGGGGAAATGCTTTCTGGAAGGTAATGACCACTGGGGCCTGAGGTGAAGGGTGTGTTTGTCGACTAGGTCATTTAATCAAGTCTCCTTTGTCTCCTTCATCCAACTACCTGAACTTAGCTAAATCAAACTGAAACTAGTGATCCCTTGCTTTGGAGTTTATCTTAAAATTATTCTGATAACACATTTGTGCTGCTGAAATGTGCATTAAAGTGTTGGTTCATCCCAAAATGAAAATTATGTAAGTAATGTTGTTCCAAACCCGCATTTAGATAGATAAATAAAACGGAACACAAATAAAATACTTTTGATGAAATCAGTGAGCTTTCTGAACCTCCATAGACAGCAATACAACTGAAATGTCTCCAGGTAGTAAATACTTTAGTTAAACAGTCTATGCGACATCAGTGGCTCAACCTTAGTTTTGCGACACAAGGAGAACGTTTTATTGCGCAAAGACAACAAAAAGTAACATGTCTGATTTCATCAAAAATATCTTAATTTGCATTCTTAAGATAAACAAAGGTGTTACTGGTTGGGAATGATATAAGGGTGAGTAATAAATGGCAGAATTTTGGGGTGAACTAACCTTTTAAATGTTAATAGTGAAACCTTTTGATGCCACGGACTGCTAAAAATGATGACCCCTACATATATATTTATATATACTAAAAAAATAAGTAACTCCTATGAACTGTTTTTAGAAATAAAGAGGTGTTAATAAAGAGGCAAGTCTGAAAATAATCAGATTATGTGATTCAGACAGGCTTGTGATTTTTGTGGAAAGGGAAAACAGTCGTAGAAATGAAGAAAAATAACAGCTCCAGAGGAAAATCATGACCCTTGGCAACATGGTGCAGATTGATCTACACCTGAATCATACTTTGAACGATCCAGTCAATAACTGAATCTCTAGTCAAACTTGCACCCCTGAACGGTGAAGTTCATGAAAAAGAAAAATGAAACAAACGAACAAAAAGAAAGAACAACTAGCTGAATAAGATTGAAAATTGCTCTCCAACCTTAAGCTCAATCACTGAGATCAATATTGGAAATTTAGCCCTTGTTTTTCCAAATATATAACTGCAGCCAGAGATTCCCAAATGTCATCCTGCTACTCAAACAAGTCCAGACTGTTTACAGTCTAGGAAATGGCACATTTAGGATTATAAATCCTGACTGTCACTAAACAAATTAGATATTAAGGTACAAACTGGTCCAAGCCATCTGCGGTAGCATCCAGCAAAAGAGCCAAGAACAGCGCTGTGGCTTTATATTAATATCCTGCTTGTGATTTCAAATAGCAGAATAAGAATTCATAGCGCTTTGAATGAGAGGCACAAAACAGTCGCAATGATTTGTGGGCTGGAATTCATTTTACATGGCTCATGTACTCTGCCTGCATTGCAGTCAGCCAGATGGGGAATTCGGTGTCTGGGATCATTTCACTTAACGGAAGCACTGACCGCTGGTCGGGGCCGGCCTGCGGTTCCACATCTCCGCTTCTCACTCGAAACTCCTCTGCCTAACTTGACTGACAGAAAGAGCTTCTAAGAACTCAACCGCAGGGACAAACAAAGACGTGAGTCAGATGCAGCTGTAATTAGCACATGTAATTAGTCCTAAATTCTGAAATGCAAATGCTATCGAGGCTCTGGCATGAATTAGAATCCCTTAAACGGAACTCTTCTGCGATGGACGCTCGAGAGGTGTGTACAGTCATAGCGAATAAGCCCATAGTGACGGAACAATCTTCGATGCCCACCTTATTTTCAGACCGAGGCTGCGATAAGCAAACAGGTCTCTAATCCTGTTCCATCTCATTGCACTTGGTGCAGAAAATCCTTTAATGCATGCGCCGTGCTCCGTCTTCTGAATGACAGTTTTGTTTTGTAAATATGAATAATCTCTGTATCTCGCTTTTGCTGAGCCGCATGTGCTCACCAGGAAAAAAAAATAAAAGATTAAGAATATCTCCTACTGCCATCTTTGTAATATCAGTAAATATATATCTGAGCAAAACGCTCAATGCACTTTCGTAATGTTCTGCATGAATAAAGCTACTTGGAAATCTGGCTGTTTTGCTTGACAAAGTATGCAAACCAACAGGTACCAGAACAATGGTCTTTTATGCTCAATATGCAGATAAGGCATCTCACCACGTATGGTTACGCATGATTCAGCTGTTCCGTATTGAGTGCAATAGCTTTGCGAGGGTTCGTGCATGATCCGAATTCTACGTATGAGCACGCACACACATACATACACAGTACCATAAAAAGAACTGTAATAGGATTCTTCGGCTTTTCCAGTGACTGCCTTCACTATCACACACACAGTTAAGAGCACTAATCCATGACAAATTGTCTCATCTGATCCATGACAAATCGTCTGAAGGCCAGATAGAGATGGGGAAATTGAGAGAAAAAAGAGGCCGAGAAAAAGACGGAAGGGGGAAGGGCATCAGGAGGAGCTCGAGAGAGACATCTGACAAAGAGAGAGAAAAGGAAAAAGAGAGAAAAAGACAAGAAGGTGTGAAAAAGGGAAAGACAAAAAAACAAGATATATATATATATAAAAAGAAAGAAATTACCTTTAATTCTCACTCAGATAAATAGTAAAATTCCAACTAGTTGAGTCATTCTAGGAACATACTATAGACATGTGTTACTAGACATGTTCTAGTAAGAGTCTTACACATTATATCTGGTTTAGACATGAGGCTTTAGTTTAACCTAAGAAGGTTCAGATATGAGAAGTTTATAAGATCCTTATAAGGCGAAATTGGGTTTGTTGTGGTGCATTGGTGAGTGTTTGAGCGTGTATTATCCCAGCTAGCCCAATCAAACCTCTCCTTCATCCAATTTGCTAAGAAATCAGATTACTACGCCATTCCAGTGAGCTGCATATAATTGAATTTGGTTTTATGTCATCAGTTCCCCCTTCTAATTACTTTGCCACAATTAAAAGTAGGTGTGAAATTAATCTGATTAATTTACAATAAAACAGCCGCACAGACATCTTCAACAACTATTATTCTTCGAATTCATTCGGTCATTATTGTGACCCCAGAACTGCTCTTTGAAAAATATAGATCTATACACATGGACTTAAACCTGGATTGCCCACAAGAGCATCAAACCCAAACCCAAAAGTTTGGGGTCATTAAGATTTTTACTTATTATATTCAGCAAGGATGCATCAAAGTGAGCAAAAGTGAGAGTAAATACATTCATAATGTTACTGAAGTTTCTATTCATTGAAACAATTCATAAGAAATGTATAGCAGAGTTTCAACAAAAAATATTAAGCATCTAACATGTTAACATGTTATAGAATATAGATTTTTAACAATTAGGTGATGAATGCTTATGCTAAATGCAGTTTTAAGTCCACACACATACATATTTTTTTAATATCCATACCTAACATCTGTGCTTTCCAGATCTTGAAAAAAAAACAGCCACCACTGACGTAAATGCAAGCGGGATTTTTTTATTCAAGCTGAACTTTACATTTATTCTTAGAATCTCTATTTAGCATAACTTCAGGACAGTGAAAGCATTTCTGATTCATAATCCATGTCGTCATTTATTAGGAGTCAACTGTGACTCAGGTTAACTATGACCCAACATGCACCTATGATATTGGTAATTCTTATTCTCAGGAGAGTTTCTGGAGGCAAGCAAATTAATGTGAAAAAAGATTAGGTTAGTTTCTCTCTCTGTTGCTGGGCTACACCACCAGCCGATAGGGATAAATATTCAACAGCGTTCAGTGTATCTGGCCGAAACCAGAGTGGGCCAGGCCTTCATTTGGTAAAGAGAGAGGAAGAAGAGAAACACTGCAGTCTGGGATTGTGTCATGTCACATTCTGCTCATCTGTCAATGTAGTGGATTATTTCTTGAGAGACCAGAATTGGCTTCCTGGAATCAGACCGCCATCAATCTCGGCTGAGAGTGGAACGCGGGAGGGGCCCGTCCTGCACGGACTCATGGGATGCGGACGGCTTGGAACCGGTGCCTGAACAGGTGATGGAGCAGCGGAGCGACTCAACTCGTTACTCAATATAAGCCTCAGCTGTGACTGGGTTTTTTTGGGTCGTTCTCAAAAAATAGAGTTTTGGGGGACAGAGAGAGAATTCAAAAGCAACCAAATCCATTTTGGTATTCATGTCAAGCTCCTGTTATAGGAGGTAAGCCGATTTCTGCAGTATTGTGAAATGCCTGAACTGCATGGAGGATTACACTTGTACGGAGACACCTCTGACCTGACAACTACTGTATCCATCATCCTCAGACAAATAATGATTCTGCTAACTGTGCAGTTGAAGCTACCCGACCGCATCAATTCTGTATCAAGTTCATGAACATATTCGTTTTAAACACGCAAAAAAAAAAAACAAAAAAAAAAAAAGTAAAATGCATCAGTACAGACTACAGGCTGGATTCGAACCTGCGAAAGTACCACAAGCTTAACGTCCAAATGGAATTATTTGTCGGTTACTGGTTTTTCTATCACCAATTTTTTTTGTCTAGCTGGAAGCATTTTCTGTATGAGAGAGCAAAAGGCAGGCTGTGTTCAAGACGTGTTATTCGCCAGACATTAACTAAACAATCCTTCCTGAAATAGAAGACCCCGTCCATTATTCAGCTTAACATCTACGATCTTAATTTCATCATTAATAATAAATGGTCATTAACAGGGACTGTAGAAAGATAAACATCTGCCTTAAACATATTTTCAGCATCAAGGATATCAGCCTGCATTTCATCATTTGCAAAAGCTTTTGGCTCAGGCACTTAAAACTTCCACCTTGATTATGGAAATAAATTTGCTCCCGGTTTCACGGACACACTTCTGTCTAACCCACAGAGTAATATGGTGCTGTTCTCTCCTATCTGGATTTTGAAGCATTTTTGGCATTGATATAAAGTGTTTGTCCTCGAATATCATCAGTGGGGGTGTTTCACAGTTAAATAAATGATGACAGCTTTTCAAAATGAATCATGCTCTGCTTTCCTTTACTCAGTCTCATTTTTAATCTTGGATACTTTTTTTAATAGGCTTTGATTGCTGGATAATAGCGCCATGGATAAAAAGAGGGGCAAGAAAAAAAAACATTTAAAAATGTTAGATCTCTCTCCAGGCAATGGAAATCTATTTATATTTAAAAGGTCTTCTTAATGAAACTAGAGATGGTTTTAGATTTACAAAATCAATTGTAATTCAGGTATTAATCATAATTTTTAATTCCCAGAAAATTGCTGCTGTCCAAGTGATTATTTCAACAAGGAGCCGGTGTATTATCAAATCCTTAAGACTAATTACTTTTTTTCCCCCCAACTTTAGAAGAATTGCCCATGTGGGTGGAGATCAAAGAAACTGAAATTCTAAGAAAAAAATCTAATAAAAACAAAATAATACATATACAATCTTAAATCATTTTTAAAAATATACTTTTTTTTTTTTTTTTTTTTTGCCAAAAGCGTGTGCTTCACATTTGTCAAGCAGAGCATATTCTCTAACATTCAATCCAGTCAGTTGAGATGGAAGCGGTCAGCAGGTATTACTGAAGAGTAGCCAATGATGTCTGCAGACCTGACATCAAGAAAGCTCATTAACAATACTGCCGATACACCCAGCTTTAGATGTTTGTTGATTCAGTTAGCTACAAAACAGAGCCTTTGTGGGAAGGCTTTGAGGAGCTCAGTGACATCTAATTACCCCGTTCCATGTCTTTGCCATTATAAAGGAATTACATAAAAAGACTCCATTAAGCCTGGTTCATCTAATAGATGAACTATTTCGCCACAGACCTAGAACTGTAGACAAGATTTCATACTTCGAATTATGAATCAGTCACAAACAAGGCCTCCATAATAACTGAATAAGTTAATGAATGTCACGAGTAACTTTTTACTCAAAAATACATACATCTGATTCTGCCATGATGGTCCAACGTGCAGTCGATGTTATCTTAACACGTAAATAAAACCTTGTTTTTTCATGAAACAGCCCTTCCCCCCAGTTTAGTTTTTTCCTAAATATACGTGCCAAACCATGAGCACTTAGCAAAACCCAACGAAAAACCTTTAACCTCTGCTACATGGACGAGTGCGAGCGCATGTTTAAAAGCTACAAACCACCATTACCAAGCCTTTCTTGACCTTCCTAACACCAGAGATGTGATTTCTCACACGTGTTTTTGTCTAACTTTTCCATATACCGCCGAGTAGGGTGGGGGATGATTTCTTTTTGTTGTTCAGCCGACCCCTTCAATAATTCAGGAAACACTTACTATGGGGCACGCTCTTCTTTGTACATCTCTGGCACTGTGCTCTGCTGGGCCGGATAAAAACCTGGAAGCACGGTGTTAAAAATTCATCCGGGTCTTTCTGACGTTCATCGCGCTTTTCTTTACTTGTATTGGATTAATGAGTTTGAAGAGCTTTCTGAAGCTCGACTCGCATATGTACGGTGTCTTATAGGATGGTGAACATTAAAAATAAATGAATAAACTATGCAATAATTCAGGCTCTAATCAGCTATACTAGGACTCCTGGTGCGCTCCTTTTTTAAAAATCGATAGTAATGAAGTAACGAACACATACTACATAATCTATAAGGACAAGACATTGCAAATATTTAATGAGCACGTAGCGATCTCATTCACGCAGCGTTAAATTGCTTTGTAGTTCTTTGTAGCCTTGCTCTGCTGCTGAAAGTATGCCACAATCGCTTCCATTTGCATACTTAGTGTTGAAGAGAGACCCACCTTGCTGTCTCTCTCCCCGTCAGGCCCTCGTAGCGAAACACTACTTAATTGCCAAATACTTCCATAGAGCGGGCGATAGACGTAAATTGTCATTTCCACCAGAGCCTCTGTGATCAAAGCTGCTCGTATTCACAGCATGCTGATAGGAGAGTTTAGCCTCAAGCCCGTCTCGCACACACATACGCACACCGAAGATTGCAGTCTGGGTAACTCGCGATGCGAAACCCTTTACAAGCCACTCGTTGAAAGTTAAAACAAAGCGTCTCGAGCTTGGATTTCCACCTAAATCTCTTTTAGGAGGTGGGGCACGAGAAGACGATAACATACCAACCACAAAGTTTCACAAGCACCTTTATAGATTTAAGCTGACTTTTATGCAAATCTGATAGCAATAAAGTCGATACGTGCTCATCTCGATCTCAAAACAAGAGCGCCCCCAAAGAGAAAATCTACAACGATTGGACTTTCGCAAGTTAAACACTCCAGCGAACGCGTCACCGATTCAGTGACAAAGAAAATACGGTTTAAACAAGACACTGACCCAGTATCTGTATGGCGTTGCGGCCCGGGCGGGTCACATGATGCTGTTGGATGGTCTCGTACAAAGTGGCGTGGCACAGCAGTAAGCAGCTAACACTTATCCACAGACACAGGAGCCAGGACATGGCAGGAGCACCGGCTGAAGAGAAAAGACATCAAAGACAGAAGATAAAAGCAGAGTGTTTATTCTATCTGACACACACCTACACGCACGCGCTATTTCAGCCCTCAGCATTACTGAATATTCAGCCGTTAACACGCATTATTTCACACTGTAACTTTTATTTAAAGTCAGTATAATTTAAAAATGACATTGGGGCTTGAAATCAACAGGTATAGTAAAATATGACTATTGACTGATCATTAGATATTCTTAAAACCACACTAATTAATCTTAAGGGAATAACCTTGTGTTTGTTTGCATTACTTTATTGTGAGTCCTTTCATAACTAGTGCATAACCTTGGATTGAGCAGCACTAAGAGACAGGAAGACAAACCAAACAGGTTCATTTATTTCCGCTTAATTATACAATGACACTGTTTTCAGGGGAAAAAGACATGTGAAAATCCACTAATATCAGCCAAAATAATAAACAGTAAATGACAGGATATACAGTGATGAGCCAAAATACTCAATACACAAATTCTTTGAATGTTTAAATGAGTCGCAAGTTTTCACCAACTTTAAATTCGTAAGACAAAGACGGACATATTGTCTCGCCATTAACACTTAAATTACACATCGGGTCATTTTCTGACTTAAAATGACAAAATCTCCCTCACTTTAAATGGCAAACAGTGTTTAATTAATGGATGGCAAATTTGAGTTCTCCTGCACTCTTCAAACTGACAGGCAGGAGCATCACTCAGTGTACCCTCAAATGACATTGAAATTTCCCATGAATATTCATCAAGCCCCAAAATTAAGCATATAATTATTAACAGCACATTGTAATCCCCTTTGCTCCACTAAAGCCTCCTTAATCCACAGTTTTGTGGAAATGTGAACTGTTCCCAGAGGAGAGCTATTCTTTCCTTGGCTGGCAAACTGCCTTAAAAACTTAAACACCCGTCTTCTTCAACACTATAAAGGCGATTTTGCACATGCAATCAAGTCTATTGACATGCAACAGAAAAAAAATAATATATATTTTAGCAAAATGATCAGCCTTGGACTTCAGAAGGTCACATGAACCTCAACACCGACGCAATGTGTTATGTTGCAGATCTTTCATTTTCCAGTTAATATAAGTCACTCCTCTGTATGAGATGCTGTCTGGAAGGTTAGCGAGAGCAGCTTGGGGAGTCTGTGCTCGAAGCTACTGTATAATTAATGCACTGATCCGACAAATCATCTGTTTGGATGCTTTTACATGTTTTACTCTATGCTCATCACCATCCTCGGAAACACCTGGACACGATCGTCGCAAAATAATATGTACTCTACTTGCTTAAGATGAAGGTACCTATACATTTTTGAGGGTAGAAATTGAGAAAAAATAATTATATTTCAGTATAATTATTATTATTAATATGCTATTTCTGTGAGGTTTCGCACACATTATTCTGAGAGAAAAAAAATCGATATATTCTGTATTGGTTCTTGCGCTGTATTGCATCTGTTATTAATTACAGAATACAGCTCGTGTGTTATTGAATGTAAAATATTGGCTATCATATGTTCACTGATGCCACAGCAGCAGCACTGAGCTTAGAAAAGGCTGGCAGGAAAATCCTATAAGCTCATCTGATCTGCGCCGTATTGAAACTGTCAACTCTTAGCATCTTTGATTAGCACGCAGGCAAATTATCAATGACTACGAGACGCACAGACATACGTGCTTAAAAGTGGCTAGTCAAGTTTTCCGCTTCAAAAACTCACACAGCTGCTGACTTTCTAGTCGTTCTTGCGAACTGATATTTTCTTTTTTGCATCCTCCCGTGACAGAACTAATGTATTTTATCTTACCTGTGAGATACCGTGAGGAGAACGTTAAAGAAACGTGCCGTCAGCTGTTCATCCGATATCCTTAGCACATAGTCATAAATCCATCCATGCTCTCGGGAAAGAGCTTCCCAGCAAAAGTTCCTGCTCGGATCTGCGGGTCAGAGGGGGGATGAGGAGACTTTTGTTCCCGCTCCTTCCCTTGATCCCCTCTTCTGTTGTAAGTCCTCCTGGCTGCAATCCACGGAACACAGTCAGGCACCCGACAACAGAAACTCCCGTCACAGCTGTGAAACGCTGTCAGAAACTAGCTGGGATTTGAGGGACGAGAGGCTTGTCATGTCACCTTTAAATCACCAGAGAAGCAACGTCTTCGTCCTGTTTCTCAGCCTCCTCACGCTTCTCTCTGAAGGTGAAGCTTCTTTGGGGGATAACAAGCTAATTTGCCTCTTCACTTTTTGGTCTTGCACATGCGACGGCACTTCTCTCTCTCTCTCTCTCTCTCTCTTTCGCGTGCGCTCGCTCTCGCTCTCGCCGTCCCTCTCTCCTCTCAGCTCTTCTCTCCCATTGAGAAGCCACTCAGTACGAGTCTCTCCTCTTCCCAGTGTACTGATTGGTGTGCACACGCATGTGTGAGTGTGTATGACAACAGCGCCTCGCGAGTGGGAGAGCGAGACGCATCAGACGTCTTAAAGCAAGACTGCCCACTGTAGCCGAACAGAAAGGCACCTATACAGTTGATACAGTATAACCTTGCATGCATGTGGATTCCGCGTGCAGCTGCAGCCTGGAAACAAGACAGACAGGACGGTTTAATTTCACAATATGCTCCCTCAATTCTTTCGATTTTGGAGGGTTTCAACAAAGAGACTGAAATACGCTCAGTGCAACTCGCTTTTAATAGAAGGGTGTCCGCAGCTGCGTTTGCAATCATCTCATTATTCTGAAATTGCTGCTGTGTTTCTTTGCCTGTTTGTACAATCTAAATGGCTCTTTGTGTTGTGCGTGGCTCTCGCTGGTTGTTGAGTGTTGCCAGAATAAAGTTGCAGCTGGCACGCCTGGCACACAGAAACAGTCATCCCCTTTATGTGTGCTCATGCTGTTGTGGGAATTCAGTGGTTTTTATTATTGGAGATGATTTTTAGATAATAAAAAAAAATGTGACAAATAAAATAAGTAACATATACAATATCTCCATTTGACCTTTCATTCAAAAGTGTTAACAAAAAAAAAAAACTAACCTTTAATTTAAAAAAAAAAAAAAAAAAAGTAAAGGGGGTGGGGGTTGTCACATTATGGATGTTTTTTACTTATAGTTTACATAAACTATAGGTTCAGAGTAAATAAATTACTAAAATATGAGTGTATACATATATATACATGCATATATATACATATATATATATATATATATATATATATATATATATAGAGAGAGAGAGAGAGAGAGAGAGAGAGAGAGAGAGAGAGAGAGAGAGAGAAACACAAAAACTTAATTGTTTTTATTATTCATGATATATATAAAAATACATTTTTATTACATATAAATAATATATATATAAATAATAATATATATATATATATATATATATTTTAAAACTTTCTAGTATTTTACCCTGATATGGAATATTGTGGTTAGAAAATTATCATATGGATAAGAACTGTATAGAGCTTAAGTAATTTAGAAAGAAAATACAAACTTATATATATATATATAGGAAATATATATATATATATATATATATATATATATATATATATATATATATATATATATATATATATATGCCTTTTCATATTACTCTTCTATCCAAATCTATACATAATAGCAACAGAAACCACTGTCTCACAGGGACCAACTGGGATATGAAATAAAGGCAAACCAAATCTCTTGAAATTTTACAGGCGTATGCTGAAGCAGTCGTGTCAAGATCTATTCCTTCTTTCTTGACACAACTGACTACATTGTGACATTTCAGTGACAGTAAAGCTGACAAATGCTGCATAGAGCAGCTGGAGCGGAGAACCTGCACACGTTGTCGTCACATGAATATCTAAAGGCTGAAAAATATGTGTGAGAGCGTGCGCGAGTGTAGATGAGCGAATCAAGATCGGGCAGATAAAGCACTTGACTTCCCCAACGGATGCTTAAATCGGAGATTCATTTCTGTTGGTAGGAACATGGTTCTACTTGAGCGCAGACAGTGAGCCTAGCCAAAGGGTATTTCTCATCCTGCTGTTGTCTGAGACGCTCGATGGTCTCCACGCGCAACACTGCCAAGACTGCGATCACAGGCTGGAACTGTTGTTAAGGGGTACAGGGGAAAAATGCAGGGTAAAGAAACAGTGAAAGGCAGATATTTATTACTTTCTCAGTAGGGTGCCCTAAAGAGACCAAGGTACTGGTTACCTGCTGAAGTAATTGGCACTTGTGTAAGTGTAACTGTTAACGAGGCATTTCTGCATGTATACTAGTGACCAATGATGTGTTTTACCAAATTGCATCACAATGGCTTGAGATTATGAAAAGTTGTGAAAGAATATTTAAAAATACTTGTTTTCTTTCTCATCTAAGTTCACCCAAAAATTAAAAGTTCTGTCATTAAAGGAACATGTGACATTTTTTTTTACCGTTTTTGAATTCATTAAGCCAATCTCTGGATCTGGCGGTAACATTTTTAGCTGAAACTTAGCATAGATCGTTGAACCTGATCACACTGTTAGCATCTTCTTCAAAAATGACCAAAGAGTTTTGGTATTATTATTTAAAATTTGACTCTCAACGATACTTAGTAAATGCTTTAACTACAGAACGGTCAAGTTTTAAATAGGAAAAATATTGAAACTCTTTGGTGATTTTTGAGCAAGATGCTAATTGTCTAATCAGATTCAATGATCTATGCTAAGCTCCAGCTAAAAGTGCTATTACTAGACCCGGAGATCAGCGGAATGGTTTTGAAAACGGTAAAACTCACCCGTTTAACTCTTGAAAAGGGGCATGTTCCTTTAATTAGTCACCCTTATGTCGTTTCAAACCTGTAAGACTTACGCTCATCTTCAGAACACAAATTAAAGATATTTTAGATGCATTTCGAGAGCTCTCTAACCCTCCAAAAGACAGCAAGGATCCCAACATGATCAAGGTCCAGAAACAGTAAGCGCATCCTTACAGTAATCCATGTGATGAGGAGACAAATTGTTGATTTTGAAGTCTTTTATTCCTGCTTTCTTTGATCAAAAAAGTATTCTCATAGCTTCATAAAAACATGGTTTAATCGCTGGTATTATGTGGATTATGATGGCAATGTCCTTACGATGTTTCTGGACACTATGTTAAGATTCTAGTTGTCTATAGGAGGGTTCGAGAGCTCTCAGAATTCTCTGTGAAATAATTTTAGCCATGTTATAACTACTATACAACATGCTAAAACAAATACCAAAAAGGGGCAACCATTAATGAAAGAACACATTGTGTTATGTGGCTTCTAGTCTCAACAGCTCCATTGATTATAATGAGAACAATCTAGTTTTGACAAGCTGACATGGTGTGAGGAAAAAGGGAACCATGAGTAATGAGGAAAAACTTTATGAGTCCCTGTGAACTTTGAGCACAGACCTTGAGTTTTATTATGGCGGCCCTATTGACCACTGCTTTCATCAGAGCGTTAGCGCCATAATGTAATGATCGTGACTCAGCAAAATACTGCTGCTAAAGATGAAGGACTTAATGGCATGGACGTGAAGCACAGAATGTGACAAAATGAGTATAATTTGTAACTAATGCACTGCCACAATAGCACAATGAAGGGGGAGAAGGTGGAATTAAGGCAGCAGGGTTAAAAAAAAAAAAAAAAAAATCTGAATTAGCTTAGATGAATGCATTAGCATTTGACTAGCTGTGTTTTTAAAACTCCTTTTGTGCTGGCCGACTTCATGAAAATGTATGGCTTATGAATATGGCTCATGTTTATTTTAGGCGTTTCAAAATCACTTTTGTGTTCTGTCAATTTTGTGTGCCACTAAAACTTGAACGTCTTTCTCAACATATCTTCATGTGCCTCTAAGGACGACTTAAAAGAAAAATCATCCAATTAGCAGTTTCTCACGGCGATTATGTATGTTTACGACAGCGATGCCATTCGGCGTCTCAATTGTTTTGTCATCTGGGGTTTGGTTTTTTCATTTCTTTCTTTTTGCTAGACTCGAGGCTTGCGTTTCGAGACGCCACTGGCTTTATCGTTACTGTAGCTTTCAATCTCTACCCTTCCTTTAGTCTCTCATCTCTTGGGCTGCTAATATTTCCAAGCATCTGTCACCGCTGTCCATGCCAAGCTGGGCTAGACCAGTCCAAACACCAGGAGCCAGCTGTTCGCATCCAAGCACCACAGATAAATGCTGGTCTGGTCCTGCCACTGCCCACGATTTCTTCATGTCGCACATTAGTTGAGCAACGCCTTAAAGGGACAGTTTTGTCATTCCAGACCAGCATAACTTCTTGTTTTTATTTGTCTGGAGGTCAATGGGGTCCAATGTTGAGTCAAAAAATGCAGAAGAAATAGACTGGAATGAAAAGAGGGTGAGTAAATGACAGCAAAATTTTCTTTGAAGTTGGTAACCAAGGTAATATCAAGTAGATCAGAACCCAACACCCACTTGGATAGTTATGAGGCTTACTGGGGTGTACTTTGTGGAAAGCATGTTTCACGGCATAAGATGTCTTCACACTGAGACACTCCAAAGCAAGAAGAGGAAGTGCACTCAATGATTCATAAACTTAGTGGGGTGAGTGTCTGAAGCACGTATGAAGCAATCTTGTTTCGCTTGGAGGTGCCTCAAGGCCAAAAGGGCCTGGAAATGAATTACAAAAGCAAAAAAAAAAAAAAAAAAAAAAAAGTTTTGTGTGATCCAGACAAAGACAACATTCATCGCATACATCTGTCTGCTGCTTAAACACAAAATACTGACTTGTCCTTGATCAACCTTTAGCTGAAATCAAAGTAAAAATGTTCTGAAATCTTAAAACATTAGACATGGCGAGATGATATCAGAGTCTGATAGTCTAAAATGATATCAGATGCGAGAGCCCACAAAACGTACATAGTCCTCTTTTTCAGGGTGCAGTCAGGATTTCGAAATGCCTATATCGTCTAGATTTTAGCTTTGTTTTCCTATCGCCATGCTTTTAAATCCCTTATACACTCAAAACACGTTTCTGCATTGCTTTACTGTTCTTGATAGACCCTGGTTTCTCAAATAGCAGCATTTTTGATTATATAAAATGCCTGCACACTATTGGTCAAAGTACTTTTAATCACTACCTTCAGTGAAGGTAACACAGGATTCACATCTCACATACAGTCGTATTAACAGATTACAGCATTTACACTAAAAGCATTTGGCGTCTCTTTCACCAAAATCAAAATGGAATCACTGACTCTCATACCCAAACAAAAATGGATTTTTATGAAAGGATTACACAAATATTTCTGAGCTTTCATCCTGTGAAGGATAGCCTGCAAAGTTAATGCATGTCAGCGCAAATTAAGAAAACCAATTAAAAAAAAAATCGGCCAATGGAACGTGTTTGTGAACTAAATTAACTGAATTGAACAAAATAATGCTTGTAATATTATTTTGTAATTTTATAAGTAGAAATGTATCAAGTTGCATTTATGGTATTCTTCTAAGTATACCTAGATAAATGGTTCCTAATTACGATTCTGT
This sequence comes from Puntigrus tetrazona, assembly GCF_018831695.1. NCBI lineage: Eukaryota > Metazoa > Chordata > Actinopteri > Cypriniformes > Cyprinidae > Puntigrus > Puntigrus tetrazona. Next base: position 17,861,123 of record NC_056709.1, on the reverse strand, counting down.
TTCAGTTTTTATGATTAAACAGTATTAGGGACCCCCATAACACCCTCAACCCCACCACCACCACCAACTCCTCCCCCACCTGTGTCTGTGTCTGTCTGTGTCCTCTTTTGTTAAAAAACCCAATGTGTCTTCTCAATATTATGTTCTTAACTTTATTAGTCACCTCAAGGGATCTTATGCTAGACTTAGGGTAAAATGTGAAATAGATTTGCCTGACTGCAGTGTTATGAAGTTGTTTGTCTGTTGTACTGACCTGATTAAAACAAAACCGTAAATATTATGTTCCTGTCTCCTCATTTGAATTTCAATGCAGGAGCTGCACATGGCCCGTGAGTTAACCACATTCAGCTAAACGGGGTACAAAGACCGGTGCACTTGCATGCAATGTCTGCTTTGTTTTACTGCCCAATTCTCAGGCATGATGTGAACATGGTAAAAGCACAGACATAATTAGAACAGGAAAGTTTGTGATGAATAATGCTGACTTCATCTATGTTTTTTTTTTGCAGTAACTTCATGAAGAATTAGGTAAGTCTATGTCCTAGATGCCCAAACATCCCCAAAATGACACATAACCTATAGCAGAAATCCCCAAAAGATGTCATATGAACCATTTTATAAGATCAACATTCCTTTAAAGTGTTACATAATGTATTAAAAGTATATAGGCTAACTAAATCTATAGCTTTTTTACATTTTCACATTAAGCCATGCAAAATGCAAGCCATTACATCAAAAAAATTTTTATCTAAAATAAATTTAAAAACAATGAAAACAAAAACTTACTACTAAAAAGGTACTAAAAAGTTGAAATATTCAGTCATATATAGGAACATAAACCAAAATCAGAACTGCTAACTTGTGAATGTGTTTTTAAATTATTTAAATATTAACTTAAAACATCTTGAAGTACTTCGTGGAAATATTCAAAGGGTTCGGCTGACAAAAAGTTTGCTAATCCAAATTTGTTTGAACAGGCACGGCAAAAGGCTACCCTTGGGGTCCTAGGCAGACTCGACTCAAAACATTGCTGATGTTATTGTGCTAAAATACACTTTGCAAAATTGGTGCAGCTAGTTAGAGAATTTGCCCCAAAGTGCATTTAACATCGCAACATGTCTCTATTTGCTCAATTATTAGGTCTTAATTAACGCTTAACAAAACAACAACAAAAAAAAATACACGAATAAGCCTGTCGCTTCATTCTCCTCCAGCATTTTGAGAGACAGAATTTCTGCAGTTTTCCTCAAAATCAATATTTATGATAGCTTCAGGACTGAGAATGATGTGGAACGTTGGGTATTGAAGGCTCGTCTTAATTATTCCCTCATGGTAAAGAAGAAGGAGCGCACAAGCCTACGCGCTCTAATTGACACAGTGTAAAATCTCCCTCAGGTGCACGGCACAGAAACCGGTGAAAAAAAACAAAAAAAAACAGGGTGTTTGTGCATTTTTCAAAGAGGCTGGTTTGAAGAAGACTGCGGGATGAGACAGACTGAGACTTTATATTTGTCTCTGAGGTGTTTACGTGCGGAAGAAAGAGTGCAGATTGGTGGCTTCTCGCGATCCCGTGGAATAAACCATCTATTAGCGGTTAGAGAAGTTACTGAGAGGAGCTTGGGTGTTTGTTTTGTGTTGTATTCTCTTCTCCCTCTCGCACAAGATGTTTGAAGTAGGTCAGAGATGTTGTGTCGGTAAGTGTGGGGACCTTCAAGAGGCCTCAGCAGGAGATTTCTTCCAGCCTTCTCACAAGGAGCAAAATAATTGAGTGATATTGAAATACTTTTTTTTTTTTTTCCAAGGTGTCTGCAAAGGTAACATACTGTACCTGATTCAAATCAAAGCCTGCATGGGTTCCTGCTTAAAAGGAATACGTTTAAAAGAACAGTAAAAAAAAAAACAAAGTTGATTCTGTCAACATTTACAGTTTCTTATGCTCATCAAGTCTGTGTGTTGCTTGATCTAAAATACAGTGCGAAATATCGCTATTTGTATACCTTTAAAATATTATTTATTCTTGTGAATATGTAGCATTATTAATCAATTTACAGTATAAAACTGTAATTTACAAACAGGAAAATCTTAATGTAAACCAGTAAATTCATTAACACACGTTGCTATTATATCCGTTTTGTACCTTTAACTTACTGACAACCACCATAATTGCAGGTGGTACAAGAGAAAGCCACATGAAGAATCAAAGCTCGTCACAAATAGCTTCGCCGCAAGCAGAAGTACTTAATAACATACAGAAGGTGCAGTAGAGTTATTGATGCAAACACAAAACACCACCATTGGTAAGCAGGCGATATTTAAATAACGCAATAAAGTTTCATTAAACAACAGAAGAGGTAACAAACCCCAAACTGATAACAAACACTATTAAAAAGCATGCTCGTTTAAACCAAATCCTTTCAAATGTGAAGTGTCAGGAAATTCAGGGAAATATCAGTTTACAGTTTTTGACTGTAAATTACACATTGATTTGTTCTTTTTTATTTCTAAAAACTGCAAATTAACAGAATTACGTTACCTGAAACGCCTGGTTAGATCTTTTACTTTTTTTTTTACCGTACACAGTATGGGAACTTGTAAACTGTAAACCTATTAACTTTTTTTTCTCTCTCTCTCTATATAGTGTTTTACCTAATTTTACAGTTAAAATTACAGTTGTCTTTACAGCGTATATATTATTTTTATGTATTTATTTATTAAACCATGTCTTGAATAGATCACTGCCTGTGTGTCATGTAATATTGTTGGAACTTATTTGAAGAACAGAGGAAATTTGGAGACCAAATCTTTTTAAATTCCATTTAACATTTGTGACTACAAGTAGTTGTACGATGATATACTTGCACAATGCAGTTAGTGGTAATGAGTTGGATGGACAGTAGGAGCAAGAATGGTAGACGTCGCAAGCAAGATAGAAATTGACATCACAGGAGCAGAGCATACATCAATGTTTTGGAGAATGAACATGACATTACTGCATTTTTAACATTATTCAAACAAGGTAAAAAAGTTCTATTTAAAGGATCTGTACGGACCTGATGAAAAAATCTGCACAGAGTGCAGGATCTCTGAAATTATGTTTAAGGTAGGAAAATGGAGCAGAAAAAAAAAAAAAACTGCATTGATTCAAAGGCTCATTCGCTCTTTTCATTACTTCCATTGTGTCCAACCAACTCAACACTGTTTGGTTTTCAAGGTTTTTTTTCTGAATGGAGTGCAGATTGCGACTGATCTGGGGCCTGTTCTAGAGACCATGGCAAGCAAGCGCTGACCTTCTGCGGCCATCAGCTGCCTTAGTGTTTCATAAAGTGATTATTAAGGGATCTGACCTCTGGTTTTTCTTCTAGCCATAATATTGAGTGACAGCCATCATCAAGTGTCTATCAATACAGATAGGAAAGTTGGGTCCTTTTGAGAAAAAAATCCAACGAGATAAAGCAACAAAAAGTCTAAACGGTGCTGTAACTATCCCCCAAAACAGCATTGTGTAACTAACGCTGTTAATTAGTCTTTTTTAACATCTGAACACATCTGAGTAAACGGCATTTTTCTTTCTAGCAATAAAGTATGTTCGACCATCTGCAAATTTGTGTTTGAATATTCTTTTGTTTGACATAAGTAAATAGAGACCCATTCTTCATACATGGATTACTTTGTAAATGGAGCCTGTCAAGAATAAACCACAACATCAACAACTTTGTACATGGACCCTACAAGAATATACATATTCTTGAATATATCAACAGCATATATCAGACTTTTTTAAAGTAAAAATTCCTCAACAATTTCATATTTCATTTTTTAAAATTGCAGGCCATGCAATTTATCAGTGACAAATTTAAAAAGATTTTAAAAATCACATGCTCACCACTGGATCCTCTGCAGTGAATGCAGTTCAAATTTGTTTCTTTGCAAAACAAGCCATCAATGTTGTGAATTATTGTGAGGTTTTTATCAGCTGTTTGAACTCTCATTCTGCCGGCACCCATTCACTGCAGAGGTAAGCAAGTAATGCAATGCTAAATTGATCCAAATCGGTTTACTCATTTATATCTCGGATAGCTTGAGGTAGAGTAAAGTTTCACAGTACAGTTCTCTTTAAAGTACAAAATAGAAAAATAAAACTGGATCCATACGTGGCAAGATGAGACAAAAGCAAAAACAGAGATTCGTCCCAACCCTTTCTTGCCCCTTTAATGTCCACTTTGCTTACTTCCTCCAGGCCGTTCATCTCATAGAAGCTCCCAGTGGACCTGAGGGAAATGGACTCTTAGTCTGCTCTCTATACATCACCTACTGACACTGATGGCCTGACTTTTGGATTCTTACATCTGATGTTTCTTTCTTAAATCAATTATTCAAGATCTCAGATTCATGTCAGAGAGCAAGCCTATTCATCATTCCTAATTGCCATGCACCACGTCGCCACTGATCAAAGCACCTCCACCTTCTTCTTCAATATTTAACATCATTGAAAAAAAAGACATGAAATAATACAAAAACTGTCACTTACTCCAAAAGCTCACTTGTGACCCTTTTACTCGTATCGTGGCTTCTCTCAAGATAAACGTCAGCTTTTGAGGAAAGTTTATCGACATATTGTCAGTAGCTATGCATGACAGGTAATTTCAGCCTGTTCTTCTCACAAATCTACTGTATCTTAAGGCTTTAAAAAGTTGGAATAAAGTTAATGTCAGAGAGACTACCTTTCTGACATTTTTATGGTGCTTTTTTTTGTCATTTTTGAGCTTCTGGCTTTCAAAAATTGAGTTTGGGGACAATCGTTCTTAAAGAAAGATGCACTTAGGCAAAAGGCTTCACATTTCTGTCAGTTATGCAGGTAAGCCAGCACCAAATCAAGCAATATATATAAATTTTTAAAAAACATAAGTGTAACTTGTCATTATGATTCTTTAAAACTAAAATGATAAAACAAGCAAGGGGAAAGCGAAGTTAAATTGACAAAAGAAATAAAAATAAGACCACTACAATAACCCTGCAAGCAACCTTGAAATTCAAGCTTGGGTATTTTCAACTGACCAATAACTCAAGTCAAGGGAGCAAGGCTTTTCACAATACGACCTTTGCTAATATGATAGTCATGCACAAATTATTGGAAAAGTGATTATCGGAGTTTACCGTCCTGTGTATTAAACAAGCAGACATTGTCTTGCTAATTCAGCTGTTTGAGATAAGATCCCAGGAATTGATTGCAGCTTTGGCCATGTAGAGGAACAGAGATGTGTACAGTATCAATGACCTCGCACTGGTCTTTGGTGAACCTATACAGAAGTATGTTTTCAGCCAAACTACATTAATTCTGAAAGGTCTAGAGTTAACAATAAAATGGAGGTCGCTCTCATTCAACTGCAAATGGGAATTACACTGCGGATCTGTTTTCTAGTGTAAATCAGCGGTCTACAAAAAATGATGTGAGAATATTTGCTTAAGTATTTCGAGATAGCAAAAAACAAAAACAACTGAAAACAATTTCAAGTTTATCAGAGTAAATGTCTAAGGTCTATCAGGAAGGATTAAACGCGTGTCTGCAGCAGTCCAAAGTCCCCTGAAATACATTAACCTTTATAAAAACAAAAACTGCAGCACAACAAACATCTTCCTGAAAATCTGTTTGATCAAAGCAGTCCATTTGCATTTAACTGCAAAAAGAAAAAAAAAAGGTAAATAATATTGGCATTACGGTGGGCTTGGGAAAAGAGTGCAAGTCACATTTCTAATGCAAATGATTACCATCTTGTATCCATCTTCAGTGCGCCCTCACCATGACCTTTCATAAAGCGCCCTTTCTTTCTCTGATAGACTAGCATTTCAAAGAAGACATTTTCTTCAAAAAGGCTGCAGAGAGCAAAGGTTGAGAGGCACACACAGGTCTTGGTCTTATTTAAGGTTTGTTTCGCTTTGTCTATGCCTTGCAGGTTCTTTATTTCCTGTGAGATTAGTTGTACATGGAATCCATTGGGGCTAAGACTGAATGAAGCCACACTCTTACATTTAACTTTCATAGACTACCTTTCAGTAAATCAGTAGCTGAGATAAGGCTCAGCTAAAGAAACATCTTAGCCAAATATAACAATTTTTCTTATTTCCTTGCCCTCATGTCCTGTATATCACCATTCAGATGTCAGTGTGGTCCTTTCTTCAAAAATCTTTTTTGTTCCAAAAGGAGAAATGAGAACAGATTTGGAACTCCATGAGGCACAGTGCTTGATATTAACAGCCGCCAACCTGATTTCAGCAGTAACACAGAGCAACCGTATTGTATTAATGAATGATTTGCATTAAAAAGTTTCTTTTGCAGTGGAAAGATCGATTTTGTGGATACTGATTTTCATACGATTGGTCATTTTATCTTTATCTATAAAATGTAAGAATTTGTTATTATAGTTTATGCATGCATTTAATATGGTAAGGGAAAATGCCCTTAAATAGGTCAAATGACTCATATATTTGTGTGAATATGAAATGTAAATTGTGGCCAGTGAAAATGCTGAGTGGCTAGTAAATTTGGAAAACCACTAGTCACAGTGGCTAGTAAGCAAAGACGTTAATGTCAAGCTCTGATGAGGCATATAATTATACTGAAATGTAAATTTTGGTAAAATATACCTTTAGGCTACTGATGCAATTGCCAACTCAATAATGAAAGGAGACGACTACCAACTGATATTAAATTTATATTAAATTAAGTATGGCTAAACAAGAGCTGCAGTATCATACAATGATACGCAATTGCAATAATCTAAATGAGGAATTAAAGGGATAGTTCACCTAAAAATTTACATTGTCATTAATTACTCACCCTCATGTTCATTTTTTCAAAATTGTGTATGCAAGTAAGCTTTTGGAAAGCATGTTCTATTTGACCTAAGAACTAAGAAAAGTAAGGTATTCATACCTTTACAACTGGTGTTACGGTCAATAGCCACTTTTAAGGTTGGCCTCTCTTCACGAAAGGTTCCGCTGACCAGGTCAAGGATCTTTTCATTTTAACTCCTCAGTGTTGGATGTACCCTGAAGCAACAATAAGAACAAAAACACCACATCTGAATGAAGCCCTGGTATAGCAAGCAAACAAACAAACAAAACAAACAAACAAACAAACACACACACACACACACACACACCACTAATGTAAAGCATTTTTCTTGTGCCAGGCAAACAGAGTAAAACATGAATCATAAAGAAAACTATTATGAACTACCTTGTATGTGACCACAAACAAAGTAGTTGTGCAAATTAAATATGCCCTAATAATTTATTAAGAATGTAGTAAAAGAGAGACCTTCTATTTAAACACTGAAATACCAGAAGTGTGCATATTGACAAGCTAATTATGAGAGCTAGAGTTTTCTCTCTGACATTTTCTGAAGAAACCAAATTCTTTTCAGTACAAACCTGAACAAAAAGCTCCTCAAAAGCGGTCAATGGTGTTCTGGTCTGTAGATTTGGGTGCTGCTCAAACTGAAGTAGATTGAAACTACTTGTTAATACAAGGTAAAAAAAAAAATTGTCTGACAGAGAAAAGCCAGATGTGTCCACATGAGCCTTCTCGGTCCCTGGGGCCCCACACATGACCATCTGGGATATCTGAGAGGTGAAAATCTGCTGAAGGATGAGAAGAATCAGCTGGAGTATCTCTCATTCTCTCTCATGAAGGAGATGAGACTGTCTCTAGAGTAAGAATTGTTCTTTTTTTTTTTTTTTTGCTGTGCAGAATAAGGACAGAGGCTGAGCGACTATTAAATGCAGCACAGTGATCGAACAGAAAGAATTTCTTTTCTCTTTATCTCAACACTGCAGCACATGCCCACAGCCACAAACGGTTGTTGCCCAACACTGCAAATATCCACAATTACAGCCAGATTGACAAAGAAGCCTATGAACGGTGGACAGCGGACAGTTGGTCTTAACGATTTCAGTCCATTTTCTTTCATCCAACAGAACAAAAATACATTTGACTGATGCCATCTAGATGACATCAGGAGGACGTCAATACCCTCTCTACATGATCAAATCACCACAAACAGGCTTTTAAATACCTACACCACTAAATCAGAAGAGACTTTTATTCTTTAGAAGTCTAGGCTTGATGTGATTTCTACTTTTGCCCTTAAAGAAAACTCAATTTCAATAGCATAAACTACTCCAAATGGACTTGAAACTGGATTTCCAAGGCAATGGCACCACATACACAACAGTGGCCATGACAATAAATCCCAGAAGTCTTAAAACCAGCCAAAATATCATGCGTAAGTGTCCGAATGTAATTGAGTGATAGGAAAGTGCATAAAAACCTGGCCTCTCGATGTCCTTTTTGTGTGAACACAAAGATGTGGCATGCTCACCAAGGTCCTCTGTTTGCTTTCTGACCTGATGTCCTATTCACAGAGTCCCCTGAAATAGACTCTCTTCAGGGATGTGTTTGAGCGCATGAGTATGTCGACTCACCAACGTTCTGATTAAAAGCAGGTTCAAGCAGTTGAAATATAAGACGCTAAGTGTCTTTATTTTTATTCGCTTCTGTTTTCTTGTTGCTCTTTTCTGCTCTGGCTTGAGCTTAATATAGGTTATTACAGTGAAAATGAGAAATTACGCAAAATGCATTTTGCTTGTTTAATGCACCCTTAATGGGTCTAGCATAGATTGCAAGTGTGGCCCAGGCTCTCTGGCATCCTATGAATGTGTTTTCATAACGCAAAGCTGGTATTAAACAATGGATTATTCAGACGCACTCAGTGATGCCACTTGTATGCTACACATCACATTTTGCATCATGCTGTGTTTGTTCCATCTTTATTATAAATCCCTGCATGACTGTTCATAATTTAGAATACAAATCATTTCCAATTCTAGATTCTTGAAAACAAAATAAAAAAAAAAATCCTCTATTCTTTTACCCACCCTCAAATAATGCTTTTTTATTATTGATGTAGTACTATATACTAATACACTGCATGAAATCAATTAAAAATATGCCACTTAAAATGCCTAAATTTGAAGCTAAACATCTTCAGCTAAATTCATATAAATTTTTATAGTATTTTCAAACCTCTGGTCTATGCGACTCATGTCCTACGTTTTATATCTTCTGAAAAGAAAAAGAATTAAGTCTTTATTCCTCCCCTGCTCTCCTTTCCACAAAATTATGATAATTCATCAAAGTAAAAAGAAATAAAGTCAAACCTGTTCAAGTTGAATCTGTCTGAATGACTCACACTTTTGCATTGATCCAAACAGAAACTGATTTTCCACTGGAAAGAATTTTTGTTTTTAATTTTTCAATGAATTTTTCCTACAAATGCAAATGTACTCAAATGTCCGTATTTGTATTTCAGAGGTGAACTTTCTCTCAACCAGCAAAGCATGTTAGCGGGAATGCTCAGGCACTCGGATGAATCAAAATCAAGAGGACTAGTGTAATTCAAGTGAACCTGAACAACCCTGTCAGGCGCACAGACTGCTAGATGGGCCCGCTGTGGCAGTCACATACATAGACACATAGACGCAGAAGTGACACAAATTCTACATCAGTCCTCCTCACCCCCTGTCAGGTAGAAGCTGAAAATCTCGATGACTGATGAGACAGTCGCACATGGTGCCCACGAGCAAAGTAAGTTGTCAATCTGAGATGGACGCCCTCTGCCAGAACTCTCACCTTTCTACCCCTTTGAAAGAAATGGCAAACTGGTCGGTCTTCGCCTTACTGCTTATCATCAAATAAACACTGTTTTATTGACTTTGTTGCAGTCATGTGATTGTTGCTTATGTTGGGCTTAAAAAGGTCTAGAGCTTGTGGTGGAAGGACAGAGCGAGTTTATGAGTCTCTCCAAATGTCATTTGTAGTTACGTGCCATTTAGCAGCTGCTTTTTAATCAAAGTGACTTACAGTACATTAATTGCTGGGACAGTAGCCCTGAAGCTAGTGCTCACTTCAAGGTCAAAATGCTGAAAAGCCCTGATGGAATATGTCATTTCTTCGTTAGGAGCCCATCTTTTTAACCATTACACAAAACACTTGATGACAAGGACACATTACACTCGATCAAAAAAATGACAGTGAGGGCATTTATGAGGTTACAGAAAATTTCTATATCAATGTTTCATTTCAGATGATGTTCAACTATCTTTTAAAAAAAAAAAAAAAAATGAGTATTGACTGCTAAAAATTTAAACTGGAATAAATTACATTTTAAAACATTTCAAATAGAAACATTTTAAATAGAAAAGGGTTTTGATTAATAAAGCGTAATTTTTTGCACCATTTCTTGAATATCATGTTATGACATCAAACTATATTAATATGCCGGGAGATTTGAAAACTGATGCTTTTGAACGTTAGCGCCACACATATCCTTCATATCTATGGGTTTTCAGAGACGGCAGGTTTGTTCAGTAGCTCACAGAGTACAGAGATGTACTTGACAGCGAGGAGCTCCAGTTTAAATCCCATGTAACAACGCTTTGACAACAGTTTAAATCTGTGTAAATGTAAGCTGAAATAGCACGGTTGCATCAACATATGCTTTTTATATGCTTTTTGCATTTGTTAACACTATTGGGTAGGTTTAGGCTTGGATTTGGTGTAGGGCATATTTTCAACATGATAGAGCATTTACTTTTTATCAGTAGTAAAATAAAAACGTGCAGGGGTTCATGTATTGAACTGGTTTTTAATACCACTAAAACATTTTGTGGACATTTCTCTTTAAAACTGCGGTGAAACAGGTTATATATATATATGTGTGTGTGTGTGTGCGTATGTACACATGTATAAGCCTTAATAGTGAATGATTTTCCATTTTTTCCAAAGAAATGTATCCCTGCTGAGCATAAGAGACTTCTCAAAAATATTAAGAATACAGTATTGTATTACCTTATTGTAAAACTTAACTGTATTATTTAACTAGCAGTTTTGTCAAATTTCATACAAATGACAGTATTTCTCTCATGCTAAATGAGAAAGTCACTTATGTCATTACTTTTCCTATATTTTTCAGTGTTGTTACGGCACACAGCAAGTAAAAGTTAGCATGCTGCTCACTCATCCACTGATGCATTAGCTGCTAAATCGACACAAGACTCAAACAGAGTGAATCTTAAATGGTTTCCAGCCATTAATTGGATACAAGGAACAGGAAACACACATTCAGAGGTGTGCATGCACAAGTAGGTCATGCACACACAAACCATGCTGTGGTTTTCCAGACGATGTTCCCTTCAGATTACTGTCTGGCTGAATATCAGCGTTGCCATTATAATCGGCAGTGCAGCCATTACAAGCATCTTAATTAATTACATTCCCACTACCACAAAAACCCACGATCCTTCCACACCTCGCTGCCTTCAACTTAATCCGGTCAACACATACCGACAATGCTCTCAGGCCTGTGCTCTTCCTCAACCGCAGATTGCACTGAGGATTTCTGAGTATGAAAGTTCCTCCAGATCAATTGCTTCGCTAATCCTGCAAATTGTAGAAACACCATGTTTTAATTGTATGCAACAACTAACTCTGAAGCAAATCCCTTAATCTAACTAAATTGTTGATGGCTTTTAATATTACTTGACATCATGTATACATTTTAAGTATACAATATCACTAGCTGACCTCATACCAACTCATTAGGAAGGAGTGAAACTAAAAGTTAATATAATGTATTAATATTTGAGCTTTCAATAAAAACAACTGAATAGTACCGATTATGCAAACATCAAAATGCTAATCATGCTTATGCACCAGTACGAGCCTGATCAATAAAATTCTTGCAAACATTCCTGTGAGAAATAAAATGGGTTTAGGAATAAAATGACTTTCTTTAAGAATGTTTTGTGAATCTGCCCCGATCTTTTTAATTCCTGTGCTATATCTTTAAGTTTAACATCAGAGTTCACATCAAAGTAAGCAACATGGGCTGCAATTTACTTAATATCAGCAAATTTCAAGATCAACCACATCAGGAGAGAGGCAGCATTAGTACTGCCATGATTATAGTCTTACTACTTTTAATGAAGATGACTGTGTTAAGTGCTTTGCGATTTACTTTCAGTTTATACATTGTATGCCTACTAAAAATACAATGTTCCTTAACCATATTGTTTTTCAAGCAACAGTACTAATAAAGCATTACTTCACTCCACGCTGTTGTAGTCATGTGTTTTAAGCTGACTAGTTACACACACACACACACAAATCAAAGTCATGAATTGATCAAACGTTAAGAAAAATAAATAAATTTACAGCATCTCAACAAGCCTGGTCATTCATGCATGCCTTTCTGCTTCAGAACTCAAAAGAAGGAACATCTAAAATGGAGCGTCTCACATAGTAGGAGAATTGCGTAGACAAAAATTATGTCTGCACGTAAAAATCAACAAATTAAATCAACGACATCAATATATATCAGCATGAGCGAGAAAAAAAACAAAAAAAAACAAACAAGCCTTCTGGATTGTTACAGCATTTTTCTTACTGCACAGGTTTTGAACACCTGTTGTGCATTTCCTGGTGCAAAATCAAAGGAAGGTGTCAACTTTGTGGTAAATTTAGTGTGAGAAAGGAAAGGTGAATATCTGAATTGATGCAAATCTAAGGTGCAAATTAAAAGGAGAACTGAACTAAATTGTGTTAAATTTTGATATAATACATCAACCTTAAATGTATCTACTAATAAATTATTTATATATATATATATATATATATATATATATATATATATATATATATATATATATATATATATATATATAATTTATTATATCATTTATTATCCAAATCTGGATCAACAAAATGTAAACAGGTTTACAAAATAAGTGTACTTCACCCACGTATGCACATAATAGATTACAGCGTTGCTTATATTCCTGTGTACAGTGATGACAGTGAGCTACATACTGTATAAGAGGAAACGACATCAACACAATTCCATTAAGGCTGACTTCTGTTTCGCATGTGACCACACAATGCTTTTGACATTTATCACCATCAGTGTGCATGACCTGCGCTTCTCAATGGTTTCAATAATAGGTTATACATTGTTCTTTTAGAAAAGAGCCTTTCATTGTGTGAAAAGCCTTTCAGATGTGCTTGGCAGGTCACAGTAAATGGAAGGAATGGCAGTCCTCATCAGAAGATGGGGGAAACGAGCATCATGTCCATGTCGCTGGTTGGAAATAAAGTGTATTCAGAGCATTCTCGCTCTCACTTTCTTGCCTGCACTGTCAGTCAATCTTTATCCTTAGCTGAATGATCCCAACGGCTTTGGACTGCTCACTGGATACTAAAAGTGTAAGTGTATATGTCTGAATTTCACGGCCTGTAACTTAGACGTAAACACAGAATTTCTGGATGTCTTGTAAACAGAAAATCCATTGTTAAAACACAAACCCATTTCCACCATGGAATAAAAAAATAAACAAGTAATTGTGAGCTTCCATCTAAATATGTAACTTTTTTTTCTTGCAATTCTAAAATGTTTAAAAAAAAAAAAATTGAAATACTAAAAACTCTTGCAATTTATATCTAGATATTATGACTTTTTTCTCTGAATTTCAATAAAAATTCATCAAAAACAAAATCTGAAATTTAAATTGTCACGGAAACTTTTATTTGTCGTGATACTTTTATTTACATGCAAAAAGTAGTATGCACATGCACTTTGATATAATTAGTATTTTTAAAGCGTGAGATGTTAGTTTTATCGAGTGCATCTAGCTTAAGGTATTTGTAGGGTTCTGTTACACAGAGCATTTAAATGCTGCATTTTGAAAAAGCTGACTACATTTATATGAGCTGGAATAATGTATCTACTGGTCTCAGAAAGAAAGAGGATTTTCCATTTAAACAGCATTTTCTAATTACCCTCAACCAAATAAGGTCAAATTCAGAATAGGAATAATCAAATTAAGACATGAAATATTCCAATTTTAGTCACATTACCTAAGACACGAGAATGTGGCTCTCATCTTCCGTGGCATTTTTTTGCAACAACACGGCAAACAAAACCACTGCAATTTATCTGCATAATTAATGACACGAAAAAAAAAAAAATGAACAGAATGGTTCTACAGGCAGCTCAGTCTGGAAATGTTTGGATTAGTGTTGTACAGAGCCACTGATTTGTGCTACTCCACTTTTGTTCATTTTCAGCATTCATTTTTGTATTATTGATCCCATTTGAAAAACACTGCCTACTAATATCAATAAAACAAGCCTCTGGTTAAGTTTTTAAATACACACCTCCGTCTTTGCCATATGCTTCAATACTGTTATCCAATGCATTCTTTCATTTTTATTTTTTCCTTCGTTGTAATAACATATCTTCTTTTTTAAACCGTAGAAGCGCAGGGACTTTGTAAGGACTTGAAAATGACTTTATTAGGTCATGCAATGTTTTGTTAAAATGAATAAATAAAATAAAAATTTCCTTTCATTGAACATCAAAAGGTGACACCAATAGGTCCTGACCAAGCTGCAAGATGTGACGGGTTGGGGTTCAAACTTTCAAGGTTATGAAGTTACAGAATACTTTCTGTACAGAAAGAAAGTTAAAATTATTTTATTCGGCACTGTAGCACCATGTTTTGAGTCATGTTATTTTTCCACAAGAACGCCAAGTTCTGGCGTCTTGATGACCTATGACTCGACGTATGATGCAACTTATGTCACACGCTGTACATCAAGTGAGAAGACAGCCTAGAAGCTGGATCTCGACGCTTTAGTCAGTCAGTCAGTTATTTACGTTATCACTTTAAAACTAGAAATGCATTTTTTACCAAAACCAATCGATCTGATCCAGAGGGCATGTGATAACCCCTAAGGCATATATAGGTTAGTTTTACGTCACAGTCCTTGGAAGTGGATATATACGATTTCCCAAATAATGGCTACTATCCACCAGCATTACTGCAAGCTAGAAGAGCCAGGATAATTTTTTTAAATAACTGTTTGTCTGAAAGAAGAAAGTCATATACACCCCAGATGGCTTTGGAGTAAGTAATATGGTAATTAAAATTTTTGGGTGAACTACTCTTTGTTATATATTAAATAATATATGTTATTTAATGTACAGTAGTTTAATATATAACAGTTATTCATGGTATTATGTTATTATATAAATGTATTTTTTCAAACTACATACAAGAACATTGCAATGTCAGAATCTAGTGAGTGATTAGGTAGGCTATTATTCACACAATAGGCAAACAAATATGATATCAGAGTAAACATTTTGGACAGGAACAGAAGGTCACAGCTCACAGCCAATTCTCTCCTAGGCTACAGCAGTTACAACTAATTAATATTCATGAATCAATCATCATTACAGAAGAACAGAGTTGTATCTGCTTTTTCTTCTATCAGTTTAACTTTGGCAAATAACTGTTGTATGTTTATGTGATATTTGAGTGGTGTGTCCTTTGCAGTCTCATCACACCGATTTAACACTGGCCTGTCTCCTATGCCATTTCATAACAAAACCAAATCCTAGCCAGTCCAAAACAGTAGCCTACATCTGTCCAGTCACATCTTGATATACCATTACCTATAGCTGATTGACTACCGTATTCGTTATATATACACGGTATGTCAGAATGACACGTTCAGACAGATAACGCGAAAGGTCGTTGCAGTGGTTTTGTGTATACTGATTAGTCGGGAAGCAACATGCTTTTACCCGGTTAGTTTGCTCACAAGCTCCACGCAGGTGGTCGCAAGAAACGGACGCCATTATTGATATACACAGGATGTCGATGACTGCTTGTGATCTAATACGTATGAACATTGTTATTTCATATTCCTATTCATTCGATGATGTTTTCGCTCTGTTTGGTTGCGAGTGTAGAGAACAGTTTTGACCAGAGGTTTAAACGCATTGTTAATTCTGATCGCAAGAACTGAATAAAGCAGATTCACATAGAATAATCAGACCTCGGAAAAGTGATTCATTGACAAATAACCAAACAAAAACGGAATGGCGTGGGCCTGGTAAACCAGCAGGGCTAGTCCAGGTAGTGTTTCCGCTTGATTTCCCGACAACTATGGCTCTTGGGTACTATGTAGGTGGTTTGGCTTTTAACAACCTGTTACATTCATTACTATTAACATTTCTCTCTTTGTTCTTCATATCATCAAAATCATCAGAAGCAATCTTACTTTAATATATTAATATTTATTGAGCTTTTATTTTATTTTTTTTTAAATTAATATAAGTGTTTAACCTCTACAGTGTTTTAGTAAGTTACTCTTCTGAAACTATGAAGTAACTTTACAATCCACTTGCAACTTAAATGGTAAGCTGTTTGTATTTCACTGATTGATCGTTTCATTTTGTTGTATAAATGTGTTTAAATTCCTCTCACATTGTTCAATCTTTTGATGAGTGAGTCGCACACGCTGACCTCTCACACGGGAATCATCGCAATTTCAGCTCCTGGGATGATTGGCTGCTCATTACTGACGTCACGGGTTCATGCGCACGCGCGGATAGTGATATTATCAAATCAAAACTAATCCTAAAAACTCCTAGATTTGACTTTCATTTATTTATGCAGGCCAGTAGTTGCTGAAAAATCTAGTAAGATCAGTTTGATATATCATTTTGTGTATATATACAATTAATATATTTAGATTTTACAATTTCTGAAGTGTATAAAAAGTAAAACATTTTTACTCTGTTTATATCCATCTGTTTCATACTTCATTACATCATTGTTATTTTCTTTGAATGAACAAATTACAGCTAAAACAGGAACTTCTATATGGTACTATGACCTGACCCTGAGCTCCTGTACACACTTCAGCAACTTTCTCTGAATCTTTTGCAGAAGTTGCTGAGGAAATAACTAACAACATCCTGCATGGTTTCTGCTCCTCTTTCTATACCTTTATGTCTCTCCCTTCAGGCTTCACGCCTCTTTAAAAGTACAGCCATCCTCTGGCAACTGTGGACTCAGTACTTACTTTATTTTTCATCTATCTA